>NC_080733.1:12219955-12309955 GCF_019097595.1 Hemibagrus wyckioides | reverse complement strand
AATAAATGTTACCCTGTCAAATCTCAGTGAGAATAATTCATCATCCACATTATATCTGGTGTGAAATAAGCCATTGGTATACATCTTTCCAGTGGTGGAGGAGATAGAGGATGGCTGACATTGTGTACAGCGAACTGATGTGACACAGTGAACAGCTTTATACGTAAATATGCAAAATAAGAGTCCACTGCAAAATAATCAGTTTCTTATGTTTTTTTCTTCCAGGTTCATGTACTGGTCAGATGAACAGTTTCGTTTAATTTTTTGTGAACTGCTGACAATATTTCTCCTAAATTCATAATATAACTATTGTTATTTAGAGTGTATATTTAAAGGAAATGGCAACACATCAAAATAACCCAAGATCATGCAGTATTTGCAGAGCTTTAATAACTCAAATAAAACAAAATGCAAATAATTTGTAAACAAATTGTGTTAATGCTTTGGCTAAATAACATTAAGAAATCAGTATTTGGTGGAATAACCCCGATTTGCATGCGTTTTGGCTCCATGCTCTCCACCAGTTTTTCACATTGCTGTTGGGGAACGTTACACCACTCTTTTTGCAAAAAAAAAAGCAAACAGCTCAGCTTTGCTTGATGGTTTGTGACCATCCATCTTCCTCTTGATGACATTCCAGAGGTTTTCAGAAGGGTTCAAATCTGGAGATTGGGCAGTGGTCTCTTATTTTTTTCTCCAGAGCTGTAGACACATCTGACAAAATAGAAATGAGGAAGGTATAGTGACCTGGACAGCTTTTTTGTAAGTGCTGCTCGAGTAACGATGGATCAAGCAGAAACTCGAACCAGGCGGTCTGTGGTGGCGTAGTGGGTCGACTGCCACTCACAGCCTCCCTGTCCGCCGCCTCGGCGCTCATCTTCACCTGAAACACACACACACACACACACACACACACACACACAGTGATTGACTTAATACATTTTCATTATATTTCTGCCATTACATTATCTTATTTTATACAACTAAGCAATTGAGGGTTAAGAGCCTTGTTCAAGTGCCAGTTGCAGCACCTTGGTGGACCTGGGATTCAACCTCACACCCTTCTGATCAGTAATCCAGCTACCACAACCACAGTAGGGCTGTGAAGACTATTTATACAGCATATAATTAATGCTGTACCTAATTCTAACCCTGGTCTTAATCTCAGTAACTAAAAGGAAACCACAATGTTCAAATCCTTGGTGAGACATTTGGTCCTACCATGATATGAAAACACACACACACACCCCAGAAACTCTAACAAGTAGCTTCTTCATTTCCAAAAGAAAACCTTACTTTAAGCTTAACCATGATGCAGTGTCCAGAGGAGATCTAACACAGCAGTGCAGCTGAGAGCCCGGAGTGTAGAAATGAATTAAAACCCAAACCCAACACTCCCACCTCCTTTATACACTCTCACAAGCTACACTACTGGGAGATGAACAACGATCAACAACATTACAGACTCACCGAATTTCCGCTCTGTGAAGCAAGAATTTTGAGAAGATTTATTTAAAAAAAATAAATAAATAAAATCTATAAAAACGTAAAATGAAATATTGTTGCTAAAACATTCGTTCACAGCATATTCTTCTCTTTTCCCCAAAGCAACAATGATAGTTTAAAACATGAGAAATTGTTCTTAGCGCCACCTTGTGCTTCGGAGGATTCCTCCAACGTTAAAGAGAGGACAGATAGATAGATAGATAGATAGATAGATAGATAGATAGATAGATAGATAGATAGATAGATAGATAGATAGATAGATAGATAGATAGATAGACAGACGGATAGGTAGAGAGACAGATAGATAGATAGATAGATAGATAGATAGATAGATAGATAGATAGATAGATAGATAGATAACATCTTTATTGTCATTGTAACATCTACAACGGAATTAAAAATGCTATCCAGTCAGTGCATCATTCATCAAACTAACAGAAGGAGCATAAAAGTAGCTAAAAAATAAATAGGTATCTAAAATAAATAGTGTTCACATAAAAAGATCAGAAAAATACACAACTATACATTCAGTCATATATCAAAAATGCACAATTTCTAGATAGATAGATAGATAGATAGATAGATAGATAGATAGATAGATAGATAGATAGATAGATAGATAGATAGATAGATAGATAGATAGATAGATAGGGATTTCCCCCCCTAAATTTTATGATCATAAAAATGTAAAGTAAAAAACATATCTATGTATATAATACTTATGAAAAACAACAAATTCTTAAAGCTCTGAATGACTGCTTTCATATGAGTTATTTAACACCACTGTGGAGTGTGACATGACAAAGAAAAATTCAATGCCTTGTCAGTTAGGGATTGGACCTAATTTGTGACAGGTGCTCCAAATCACACTGAGTCACCTGACTTTCTTAAATAAGAGTGTGGCGCGCAAGATGTTAGTTCATGGTGTTTGGAGTGGTGGGAACATGGCAGTGAAACTTATCATAATTTTGCTGTTATGCTGTGTTGAGTTGTTTATGGTGCAAACTTTTTGGGTGGAGAGTTTCAAGACTTTTGATGATGTTTACCAAAATGATGACCACTTCAGTGCTGGAGCTGTGTTTGTGCAGCCTGCAGTCCCCAGTGAGGAGGATTGGCTCGTAGAGCACCAGAAGTATTCTGTCTTTTGTGGTAAAGATGCTGTTAAAGTAGTTTTGCCCTCAGGTTCTTTATCTGAAGTGAAGATCTTGGGTATGTATACTGGAGCAGGAGGCTTTGTTCTTTCTAGTCTTTAAGGGATGTGTACTGATTTTATTTCTTTGTCAGGCTCATCAACTCTAGACCCTGTTCTAGGGGTAACTAAAGAATGTGGCTATTCTCTGACAAAGGAACAGGGGAATGATGTTGTTCATGTCAGTTTCTCTAGCTGTCATGTCACTGTTGAGGTAGGTGTTGGCATGTGATTTTGTTTATGTAGTGTGTGTGTGAGATCAATTCCTTTGTCATTTATCCCTTGTGTTAATGTCTCTAGGAAGGCAAATATATTCTGCGACTGCTCCTTGTTAATGACATGGACCCTGCTGAAGTTGTTACAG
This sequence comes from Hemibagrus wyckioides, assembly GCF_019097595.1. Lineage (NCBI taxonomy): Eukaryota > Metazoa > Chordata > Actinopteri > Siluriformes > Bagridae > Hemibagrus > Hemibagrus wyckioides. The sequence continues at coordinate 12,306,896 of NC_080733.1, read as the reverse complement.
TGTCCTGTGATGTCAATACTGACATGGCATCGCAGAAAATCCGAGTCCCTCGTTCTGGTGACCAAACTGACTGTCCACTAGCTCCAATGCCAGCCATGACACCAAATCGAAAGCTGCCACAGAACTACACAAGAGGAGGTGAGCAAGTAATGCCTATGCTGCAGTTGTGGGACAGCTGTATTAGCATCACTAGCTTCTGCTCTGACTGTAGATTGTGTAATAGATAGATATATAAAGCATTACTGTTCTAATTATATAGGACTCAAATGTACTGTAACTACCCTGGATGTTTCTGTAGCTCCAAATGTCAACTTGGCTTAATTGTTGCACAACTGCCATGATCTTACTTTTGCTCAATTTGGTTTGCCAATTAAGTAAATGGTACCTGTATCATGCTGCATCATAACATGAATGCAATTGAAACAACCAATCTGTTGACCATACAGGCTGTGACATTCCTATAAGCCAAAGATTGTCCTGTGGTCCCACTGAAACCACAGCTGCTGAGTGTATGAACAAAGGATGCTGCATGGATGCGACTACTTCCTTCTGTTACTACCCAATGGACCGTAGGTGGCTGTGTTCATCCACATTACCTGCTGAAGTGGTTCTTTTCATGGTCTTAGATGTGCCTTTTTTTGTGTCCCAAGAATGTACAGCTGACGGGCAGTTTGTGTTTACTATTTACTCCAACATCACGACTGTCCCTGTGAACCCCACAAGTTTGCATGTGGCAGCCAAGACCCCCTGTAAACCCATCCTTGCTACCGATGAATTTGCCACCTTCAAGTTCTTTGTATCTGAATGTGGGACAAAGACCTATGTGAGTGTTTTGGGTTGATTTTACTACCAATTTTTCATGCAGTTTGATAAAATGGAAATTTTATTTTTTCCCCCCTATTCAAATCAGACTATTGGTGACACCACTGTGTACATGGCTGAGGTGCGAACAGCTATCAGAGTACTTAACCTGAAGTATGGTGTAATCACCAGAGATCACCCTGTCAGGCAGGTTTTGTGCTCTTGACACTTTCTTCCAAATTTAATTTGGCTTTTAGATTTAATGTTACCCCATATCCTTTAGGGTGATGGTTGAGTGTCGGTACTCAAAGATCAGTCCGACAATGATGAGGGCATCTGCTGGCTACATGGTGGTTAGCCCAAGTGTGCCATCCACTGTGAGGTCTGGTGGACTATTTGGTGTTCAGCTCAGGATTGCAACTGGTATGGGGTTTTCTTACAATGCTGAATATTTTGGTTTTCTATGTTTGCTTAAATGGTCCTTTTAATGATCCTTTTCACTAGATTTATACTGACTAATGTATTTCCCAATCCTGTTTTTAGATGAGACCTTCTCTTCATTCTCAAAGAATGGTCATCTGCCCTTGAATGTTCTCCTGGGTAAACCATTGTACCTGGAAGTGCGGCTAAATTCCCCCAAACCTGAGGCTACACTCTTAATAAACTACTGTGTGGCCTACACGCGCTCTGGAACAAATGCCTTGGTTCTGCTCTATGAAGGGTAAGTTTGTGGCCAAGTGTGGGAGGCAGGCTTGGTAAATGTTTGTTTGTAGAAAATTTAATTTTAGCCCTATTTGGTATGCTTTGTAAGGAAGAGGAAATAAGTGGTTATTGGGCATATGATAGCTTTGTCCCCATCCCTAAGGAACAAATACCCCTGCAAATATCATTCCTGCCTCCCCTCTATAGGCCATCTATCTTTTTTTTTTTTTTTTTTTTTTTAAACTTTTCCCCATTTTCCCCCTCCTTGCAGATGCCCAAACCCTGATCTTTCCTCTGGCCAGTCTTCATTCCTCCGTGTACTGGATGTACCGCAGACTCCTCATGAGCGCCGCTTTGTGGTGACTGCCTTCCAGTTCATGAATGTGACCACTCAAAAATACATCAATGAGGAGGTGCAGTATCCCCTGAAAGGTTTCTCCAGTAGACTACAACTTGTTAAATCATGCACTGAATTTTCCCTTCTCTTTAATAGATTTACTTTATGTGCTCCACTGAAGTGTGCATGCCTCCAACTCCATGCCGCAAGACATGCTTTGACGGGAAGGTACGTTTAATTCATTATGCAAGTAATTCACTAAATTGGTTAGCTGTAATGAACTAGTGGCTTAAAATGTTATGCAGCTTGTCATTCTTAACTGCAAGCTGGACATGCTGTGCCTTTTCACCCCCATGTGTGAAAGGAAACTTCTAATCCAGCCTTTGGCTTAGTTATAATTGCCATAGATACATGACCAAATCTGACCTAGCAATTGTTTGCCACTGAACTACTGCATGCCAGACTGAAAGCCTGCATTTTCATGACTGACTTTGAACCTGACATTTAGTAATTCTGTGGTGAATGTTGTCTGTATGCATCCTGACATGATTTGTTCTTCTTTCCAGGCATAATGGCTTCTTTCCAGTAAAATGTGGACACTGACCTTTCAGCATGTTTAATAAAGGTTCCTTTTAAAACTCATACTTTTGTAAGCCTTTTACTCCTGTGACCTGACATGGATCATTTTGCATAGTGTGGTAAAGCTTTCAATTAAACAAGTAGTTTTGCTCACTCCTGTTAAAGCTAGCCTGTTTCTCATCTTGGGCCATTTATCTGGCTTGTTTCAATGTGATTTGCTGGCTTGATATAAAATATTAAGACAAATACTGATTGTGGGTTTTTTGTCTTTACATGGGAAGTTTAATGACTTTCATGACCATTTCAGTAGTGTAATTCTTTTAAACATGGTGACTCCAATCCTTTTGTACTTTGTCCAGCTTGGGCAGTCACTTAATGTGACATGTACTAACTCATTAGAAGTAAAGTAGGCAAATCTTGGCAAAATTTCATCCCAAATCTTGTCCAAACCATTCTCAAAACAAAAAGACCTAAATCAGGCCCAACAATTTGTTTAAACACCTGATTAAAAGCTTTCCTTTTGTGTAAAAAGGAGGAAGCGGGGAATAATCCCCCATTCCTTTTCAAACTTGAATGCCCTTTGACTATATAGGTAAAGTACTCATGCAGTCTAGTCTGAATCACTGTAGTTTCTTAAATACTACCTACACATGGTTAATTTTTGTGGGGGTCCATCCCCACATCAATACCTTTTTTACCTGAAAAGAACTAAGTCTAGTCTTAAAAAAAAAATAAAAAATACAAGGTATGAATTTGCTTCTACTCCTCCCCCTGAGTATGTACTATAACAAGCCAGTTTTGGCTTTTAAAAACTGGTTACTGATGTAAAGGATTTGACTCTTTGGATGCTTATTTTCCACTCTTTAAATGTTTCAGGTATACTGTCACTTCAAACTTGCACCTCCATCCTATTGGCAGCTGTGTACAGATTCTTATCCTGTTATTAATGGAGAGGGACTCTTCAATTGTTAAAATTACTCTTAAATGTCTTTATACAGCACTGGTACATGTATGACATAGGGAGCAGCCAAAAGATCAACAACTGTGTGTGAGGGGTCACCACAGCAGACCAACTTGGCACAGGATTTATGCTGGATGCTCTTCCTGATACAACCCTCCTATTTATATCCGGGCTTGGGACCAGCACTACATCCAGTGGCTGGGGTTCAAACCCGGGCCACCTTCATGGTAGGCGAGAAACCTACCAGTGCCCAGTACATGCATCAGAGTTGTCTTTATCTCTGTCCTGTGAGGTAACTGTCCATGCTCCCATATTTATGACAAGTATTCTGATATTACAGACTAGTATTATAAATGTATTGGACAGAAAATGGTAAGTACAGCTCACTCAGCTGTAGTGCTGCCACTCTGTTCTTTGCATAAGGTTTCTCTCATCACCCATCCTGTGTGTACCCTAATAGGCTGGTATTGTAATTTTGTACCTTACAAGAAATGCCCCCTAGTGGATGCAATCTAGTTATCAGGCACTTATTAAGACCTCAGCTGAATCACTGGAAAGATTGTCAGCTAGCTTAGGAATGCCCATATCGCACCCTGGATAAGCTGGAAACTGGTCAGAGCCTGAAGTCTAGCCTTTTGTACACATGTCCATTGTATACTTTTTTTTTCGTGTGTTGCATGGAGGGCAGCACAACAGTTTATCACCATCGGGCTGGGTGTATTTTGAGCATAATTGGCTTGGTTCTGAGTGGGAAGGACATTGTCTTCACTGGTTAGAGCACAATTAATTTTGAACAATCAGTTCAAGAGTATTAGTTTAAAAAAAAAATCGCAAATGTGTCTCACAACACATGCTTTCCACATGATTTAAAAAAAAAAAAACACTCAGGAAACAGCAGTTCTGGAGGCAGATAGACCTTGTTGCCCATTATGGTATGTTTTAAAAAAGCTTCTGAACACAAATGTTGGCATTATCTGGTGGATTCTCTAGCATGAGCTGTACAGTACTTTGCATATTTTGTGATGCAAATTACAAAGTACAACACCCAACAGCAGTGTAAAGGGAACATATATCCTTTAAGTAGTCATTTTGCTTTCTTGGTTTGATTTAGTGGACCTTTTTAATACAAACTGTTTTTTAAAAAGATTCTGGACAAACCTGACAGTTTTGCCAGCAGAACTTGCTTGGATTCATGAGTTTAACTTTCAAACATTGCCTCAGGATGTCATCAGTGCATTATTTTGCATATTTAGGTCCACTAAATTTGGAGGATTTTGGGCAATCCCTTACAGTTTCTGTGCCATACTTAGCTGCCAGCTCTGGCACCTGATGGATGAAAACAGAACAGGTGGTGTTTATTTGGGTAATGTGTATAACACAATTATGTTCAGATCAGTGCTCTATAGCTAAATAAAAGCAAACTTCCTGCCTCACTGCTAAGTCCATTGATCAGCTGTTTTTCCACTAGCAAACTATGGTTTAATGGTAAAATTGAAATATAACCAAAGGCCGTTTAGACTATTCCTGATTGATGCAAATGGCTTGAATGTTGCCTAAAGCTCAGATTCATATAAATGGCATGGTTTTATGACATAAGGTATCCTGTGAACTTGGTTTCCTCTTTTCTGAGTTTTTGTAATGGTGTGTTATGTTGTATAGCAACAACCATGAAAAGTGTCGGTGTTGGTATTGGGTTACAGGTAATTGGTCAGAAAAATTACTTTGGGGGGGTTTCGGGGGGTCATGCACTGGTCATTCTGCATTAAGTATGATTTCCTCACACAGTGCATGTCAAGATTTGCTAAAACTGTTGGAACATACACTGACCAGGAATAATATTATGACCACCTGCCTAATATTGTGTTGGTCTCCCTTTTTTGCTTTCAAAACAACCCTGACCCATCATGCACTGTGTATTCTGACACCTTTCTATCAGCATTAACGTCTGTTGGATCAAATCACACGGGTCAGCCTTCGCTCCTCATGTGCATCAATGACCTTTGACCGCCCATGACCCTGTCACCGGTTCACCACTGTTCCTTCCTTCTATCACCACTTTTGATAGATACTGACCACTGCAGACCGGGAACACCCCACAAGAGCTGCAGTTTTGGAGATGCTCTGATCCAGTCGTCTAGCCATCATAAGTTGGCCCTTGTCAAACTCGCTCAAATCCTTACACTTGTCCATTTTTCCAGCTTCTAACACATCAACTGTGAGGACAAAATGTTGACTTGCTGCCCAATATATCCCACCCACTAACAGGTGCCATGATGAGGAGATAATCAGTGTTATTCACTTCACTTGCTCATAATGTTATGCCTGATCGGTGTATATAAATCTGGTTGAACATCAAATGTGAAATTGTCCATGATGTACTGTTTAATAAAAACAGAAATGCTTATTATTTACAAGCAATACTAGTAAAAAGAAATAAAGCTAAAAGAAATTTAAAAAAAAAAGGAGAAACGTCTGGACTTGGACCCTAATAATAACTTTGGCTGGACAAGGCTATCAACTTGTCAGCATTTGTTACATCACGAGAGCAACGGTCAGTCACCAGCAGCCACTTCCCCTCCAAACGCGCGGAACTGCATATTTGGCATATTCTTCTTCAAACATCTACTGCATATACAATTGGCCGACGAGAAACAAGATCGACAGCTGCTCCAGCCAATTACATTCCACTTATACCACAGAACGGTGTGTTATTGGTTCTTATTGTTTGGTCACGCCCACACACTCTTCCACTACCTCATTGATCTCCTTTCTGAGGCAACCATTTCTTTTGCCTATAGAGGAGAGACAGACGCTTGTGTGTTTCAAACCGTCCATTCGCGTGTATATGGCAAAAACGGCCGCTTTTCTTTCTTACCCTGGTGTCCCCACTACTCTTTAAAAATTCCGCCGAAAAAGAGGAGACGATCTTCCAAAACCTTCAAGCCGTTATCTCACGTAAGTACAATCTCCATCCTACAGTCGTTGGCCGCTTTGGAGCGGGAGATGAGCTACAACATGGCGGCCGCTGTTGTACTCAATGCTGGAAGCTGTGGTCTGTGGCGATTCGCGTGATCATACGTTTTAGTTGACCGTAGCATTGTCCGCAGATCCTGATGTCCATGTGCTTCGTAAACGTCAAGTGATAGTGTGTTCTTGGGTATAAAATAAACGTGACACACAGACGAATGTTGAAAGGCATTTTACAGTTAATTCATTGGACTAAATCCGGGTGATTGTACCATGTGTTAGTTAGTTAGTTAGTTGGGTGGTTTAACTGGATGAGTGAACAAAATTTAGTAAATTGAACCAATTAAAAGAAAAACAGGATTTCTTTGGAAATGACTAGGACTTAATTATTAATTAATGTACTTTTCCAGTAATGTTTAGAGTGGGGAAAAAGTAATAGTGATTAACTGACCATGTTATGATCTCAATACAAATGAACTGTCCAGAAAGCAGACCTCATTTAAGTCATTTTATTATTATTATTTTTAAGTTATTTACTTTCAAAAAAACTTTTTATTGGGAACACAGAAGTCTGACCTGGTGACTCGAGCTTATTTTCAAACTATTTCCATAATAACTTGTTGTTGTTGTTGTTTACGTCATTTCATTGCGTCATAAGACACTATATTATATACTCAATTAAATCTTAACAACAACATACTACTAATAATAATAATGATGATGATAATAATAATAATAATAACAACAACAGTGTGGATCTCCTTGGATGTCACAGACCTTTATAGTGTTCCATGTAAAATGTTTGTTCTCTCTCTCTATCTCTCTATCTCTCTCTCTCCCCTATCAGGACATGTGTGTCAATTACTGCACAAAGTGTACTTGTGTGTTGTGCAAGGTTTTATAACTGTGTGTTTTGTGTTCTCCGAGCCGTCGTCATTTCCTGTTTTCATAGTGTGGTAACAAAATGTACCAGAATTACATCTCTACATAATACTTGCCTATATCTCATTCATCCTTTTAGACGGGGGAAATGTTATCGTATGTTATTAAACGTTATATAACATTTGGTTAGTTTGTTCTGGAGTGAAATAGTTTGGGGTACTTTTAAAGAAAAAAAAAACTTTGAATGTGATCATAGGCTTGGTTTAATCTTCACTTGGATCTGCTGACCGCTCGATACTGCTTATCTTATCAGAGTTTCTGTATTAACTTATTTTATTGTCTAATCTTTGCTCATGTTTAGACCAGCATAAAAAAAAAATTGCATAGAGGCATCCGTTATTTGTAAATATTCCTTATCACGTTTATGATCGTCCCTGTACACATTTTCGGAAAAATTTCCGTCCTAATTAAGTTGTTTAGGCAAGTCAGCAGTCCTCTAGTAATAGTGACCCAACGTCTGTGATTTAGAATTAGTCATCTATAGTCTGATATAATAGGTAGCAAAAGTATCACAGTGTATCTGGGTCAATAGATCTGATAAACATTTTTGCTCAGAGGTGGTCAACTCAACAGCTAGCATGTGGTGTGTTGATCTGTGACACATACTGGCTTCTAGGCATTGTCTGTCCAACAAACATGTGGTTGTTTTAACATAAAACCCAAGCCCTTATTTAAAAGCCCTATTCGTCCTGCGTCGTTGATATCGGACATTTGTAAATAGGAGGATATTTGTGTTTTGCTATAATCTTATATATGTATATTTTCATACATGCACACAATTTTTAATTTCTCCCCATCTGTCTGTTTATTTCCCTTTACAGGGCTCCCCTCTTTCTCTACAAGTGTATAAGCGCTACCCAGAAGGCCTAGGGAAGGCGCTCTACCGCGAGCAATTCGACTTCAACGCGGAGCCGCCTTGGGATCCTAGCTGATAGCGGGAGAAATCCATCTCCCAGCTTGTCCATGTGAGTGTCAAACACTTCAGAATTAGTCAGTTGTTGTGCAGAGTAAGTTATGATAAGAAAATAATCCTGCTACGAAAATATACCAAAATAAAACCCATACAACTTTAAAAGCCATGACATTTTTAGTTTTAGCAACTTTACAAGCATATAACATTTTTTACTTGACAAGTAAACCATACTTTACATGCTTGGCTCATTTTCTTCCTTGAAATGTGAAATAGCATCTATTTTTCTATTATAGCATTTCTTAAATATTAAATATTTCGCTTTTCCTTTGCAGTTTGTTGCATATTAACAGGACCCAAAGGCTCAGTACACTCTCTATGATTGTCGGATCTGCGGACTACGGTTGAGATGAAAGGATTTACTGATGAACTGAACTACATTGTTGAACTGCTTGAGGGAGGAACAACCCTCGAAGATGTCATCGATAACCACATTTATGAGCAAGCTTTGGTGAGTGTGCCAATCTATTCATTATGCTGCGTTATAAGCAAGGTTGCATCGACGCCGTTACTGAATATGCTAGTTTATACTTCAGCAATTCAGGCCACAGGTTACACTTTGTTTTCCCTGGTTTTAAATAGAAGCAGTGGAAAGAGCACACGTATTCATGCAATTAGTCTAATAGGTTCTTTTATAGCAGTTGAAATGAATTGCTTTTGCTAGTTACCTTGGATCGAGTTGGGTTGCAGAAAAGGTGGAAAGTTTTATGTTTGAATTGTTATGGTTTTGTTGTCAGTAGACTCAAGCAGTCCCTGGATTCATGTGTGTGCAGAAATGAATGGACAGTTTCAGACACTATAACAGTTTCATTGCCCTATTCTTGTGAATATTTCTGTGTTTCTGAGTAGTTCATGGCGATTTGCACTCAGATCGTAAAGCTGGCCAATCTTGACCTCTGTATAAACTGCTTAATCGCCTTAAAGTTGTTCATCAGTTTACTTGTGTTGTGGTGGTGTTCCTCCTTTTGTTTTTTGTTTTTGCAGGGCAAAGTTTGCTTTGTTTTGATCGTCATAATCATTCATGAAATATGTCCAGATCACTGATTGTTGTCTGCTTATTAGTGTGACACTGCACACTTGAAGCACGTCAGATATTATCGATTGGTATTAGATGTAGGTAAATACACCAGTGTTATGAATAGATCTATAGTTCTACCTAGTTCAGTTAATGGAACATGTTATGGTGTCATTTACGTTAGCGTTTAGTCATTTGGCAGACATTAAGATACAATCCAGGCATGAACTTGAAGTCAGGTTGAGGGATGATTGAGGGATGAACTGCTGAGCCAGCAACATTTCTGGTATCTCAATCTGTTTTTATTCTTAATTTATTTTTTATTTCTGTCTTGTCAGGCTGAAAAAAATGCGTTTGTTGTGGCTGACCTTGGCGCACTACTGCAGCAGCATGTTCTCTGGCAGAGCACCCTACCCCTAGTTCGACCATTCTACCCGGTCAAATGTAACAGCAGCCCTGCGGTCATCGAGATTCTGGCTGCTCTGGGAGTCGGATTCGTGTGTGCAAATAAGGTGACGTTTTCTTGTTTCACTATTCCACACCAGTTTATTTGCATGATCTGCGGTTGAGCTGTCTTTCAAGATTTTCCTCTTTCTGTTTCCCCTGCAAATTTTCCAGGCTGAAGTCTCAATGGTACTCAACCACGATGTCTCCCCTGAGAACATCATCCTGTCTGGTGTTTGCAAACAGCAGTCACACATCAAGCACGCCGCTAAAAACGGCATCAACTACCTGGTGTGTGATAACGAGGCCGAGCTCGGAAAAATCGCACGCGTCCACCCAAACGCCAAGTCAGTTTCCATTCGCTAACAAACATGTTTGCGATTTTATACTTAATGCCTCAATGTTCAATATCCTGTGTAATCTCTCTTTACAGGCTGCTCCTGCAGTTATGCACCGAGGCTCAAACCGAGGAGGCAAGCATGGTGTTTGGCTGCTCGCTGAAAAGTTGCAGGCATCTTTTAGAAGCTGCCAAAGAACTAGGCGTGGATGTTGTTGGAGTAGTGTAAGTCTTTTTTTAGGGCAAGCACAACATCTAAAATGACTCAGAGTTTCACTTGAATCTTTAATTCAGGGTCATTATAATTCTACAGGTTCCAGGTACCAGCATCATGCAAAGACCTTCAGGTGTATGCCCATGCCCTGTCTGATGCCCGCTGTGTGTTTGATATGGGGGTAGGTGGACAAATTAATTCATGTACCTAAATAATGCTTATGGAAACCCTTTTTTTAATATTGGAGGATACCTCTAATGTTTAATTTGTTCTTCTACAGGAGGAGCTTGGGTTTAAAATGGAGATCTTGGATATCGGGAGTGGATTCAGTGGCTCTGAGTATCAGTTGAAACAGGTGACTGATCTCACACATCTGTTTATATAGCTATGTTTTTTATCCTTATATAACATAGTTTAAGTGACAGTGTACTAATAGCTCTTTTGCTCCTTTGACCAGACCCATGCTGCTATTAGACCTTTGCTAGAGGCCTATTTTCCTGTTATGTCTGGAGTGCGAGTGATTGCTGAGCCAGGAACCTTTTACGTGTCTTCCTCTTTCACCCTGGTTGTAAATGTCCTTGGCAAGAAACTGGTAGCCAAAGATCTCCATGGTGAGCCTAAAGGTGAGTTCTTTAACATGGCAACTGACATTATAAAGCATGGTTACTTTGATGATGGAGAGGACACCATCATTACCTCTCCTTTTTAAGAGTTGCTTTTTAAGCAACTTTATTCAAAAAACCTCTACATGGTTGAGTTTACAAAGAAATGACTTACAGCGTCGTCTCTCCTTACGTTGGCTCCCAGTTTGGCTACGGTGTTGTGTGACATTTCCTGTTAAAATCCATTAAAACCTTGCATCAGCTTTTTTGATACAATGATAAGAAAGATCTTAATACTACTACTTTTCCAGTTTTCCAGTATGTATGGAGATTTTTGGGACACCCTGTGTATTTTCTTTTAATAAAATAGTCATTTGTAATATTTAGTAAATTCACCAAGGAGTATGGTGGTGGTTGTTATTAAATGTTGGAATATTTAAGATTAATCAGAAATGTTAATTGGTGATGGATTTTTTGACTGATATAGCTGTGAATTCACATAACAGTCAGGGTTAGATCCTTATTAGGACACATTCTTTTTCCAATTGGAAATGTTTCTCTTTGACAGTAGGAAAATATGATTTATTATTATTGTAAAATTACAGTGTGATTTTTATTGTGCAGTTCTGTATGGAGCTAGACTACAGTTACTGTACCTGGACACTTTACCATCACACACGTCCATATGTGTCTCTTCCCCACAAAGTTAGACGTACACAATTATCTAGGATGTCTTTGTGTACTGTAGCATTTCTGTTGGACCATGGGTGTAATCGGTCAGGTGGACAGATACTTTTGGCTGTGTAGCGTATGATGCATACGTTAAATAGGAAGAAAACATGTACTATATGAAAATTTTAAAAGGAAAGAAATGCAATACAGGGAATGAACATAGTGATATAAAGAGAAATTTATTTGTGTACCCTGGGTTAAAAAGCTTGCCTTCAACACTTGGCAATCTTTTTATTTATAAATACTACAATTAACAGTAAATAAGCTAAATGCTAGTATTAAAAAACAGCTTGCTTTGATGATGTAAAGCCTCATCTAGAGCTGATTTAGTGTCTTAATAAGGTTATCATTCTCCGCTGGTACACCGTGTGTACAGTGGTAAGGGGATTAGTGAGTAACTCTACGGTCGAGTGGAGTGCATGCATGTCACAAGGCAGAGTACAAAATTACAAACTGCTCCTTGAACTCCTTGTACAATAAATATTGAAGCATCAGGTAATCGATTAAGAATGTGACCTTACAGCCTGTGTGCTGATCATCTTTGCTGTCCTGTCTTAAAAATGTCTCTCTCTAACTTTTAACTCTCACCAGAGCTGACTCCAAGCGATGAACCTGAATTTTTGTACTATTTGAGCGATGGTGTATTTGGATCTTTTGTTGGCAAGCTGTTGGGAAACATCATTCCTTCCCCCACAGTGCACAAGGTAGAGAACCTGATGCAAATTCTACATGCATGAAAAAGAAGTCAAAATGAGTCGATATGAACTGGCCTTTTTTTTTGTTTTGTTTTTTTTTTGCTGGTCAATTGAGCTCTGGCTTATTCTCGTTTGCAGATATCCCTTTCAGCAGACGAGCCGGTGTTCTCCAGCAGTCTGTGGGGGCCGTCATGTGATGCTTTGGACCAGGTAGTGGAGCACTGCCTTCTTCCTGAGCTCTCTGTGGGAGACTGGCTCATCTTTAAAAACATGGGGGCCAGTGGTCATGAGGAGACAGCGGTCATCAGTGACTCAGAAAAACCACCGATGTATTATACCATTTCTGAAAGCTCCTGGTAATTAATGACATTGTTAAAATCTTAAAAAGAATTATTACTACCTTTTTTTTTTAAGTATTAATCTGTTTTGTATGTAGGCTTACGTTGTGTTTTGTGTCTCTCAGGTTTGAGATGCAGGAGGCGGGAATCTCGCTTGACAACACCATGAAGAACTTTTCATTAGTCCCGTATGGCTTGTAGAAAACCCTGGCTCCGACCCCTAACCCGGGCATTAGAATGGCCTCTGCAGCGAATAAACCATCAGCCAAAAACGGAACACTTAATGCTTAGCTACTAAGAAAACGTGACGACCAGTGGCATTTGGGATCACAAAATAATTGTTCTTGTCTTAGGTTCTCACAATTGATCGGTCAGCCAAACAGAAGAGTCAAAAAGCCTCATATTTAGTAATAACATATGCAACAAAATGGATGGCTGTGGAGATGGAATCCTGTCTTTGGATTTCTTTATCACACAAAAAAAATCGTTTACATAAGTGTTTAATTAATTTAATTATTTACTGATTACCTGCTGACAGTCTTGTAAATGAGTTGTCTGTTGCACCATTATGCACTTGTGTATATTAAAATCAAATGTGATTTTAATGAGTTATTTTAGAAGATAGACTCAAGTGTGTTGCAGCCCTGTGTGTAGATCGGCACAGTGACCTTTTAGATATTAATTTGTCGTATTAGTGCTTACCCCTCATTGTTGACTATGGGTTTATAGAACTGTGCAGTGCAACTAAAACGCATTTTGTTCTATTTCCACTACAATGCTTGTGGCACTATTTCCCAGTATTGGTATGTATTTCCAGCTGTTCCTTGGTTGTGTGCCATGATCAAGTTCGTGACTTCAGAAGACTCATAGTAAGAACGGTATTTTGTTAGTCACCTGCCCTCTTTCCTTGTGTAAATACCACAGATTTATGTACGTTTCACATTAAAGGAATCTCTGACTGGGGAAGGTGATCCCAAGCAAGATTACTTAAGCCTATGCTCCAAGTACCAGTAACACTTTCTATACATAGTGAAAAAAATTCATGCGTTTTATTATAAATAGCTGTTTAAGATTCGGTCATGTCCTTTTACCAAAACGAACCCTTATTTTTGAATTTCCAAAAAGTCATAGTGTTTTTGAAGAACTTTAGAGGTGTGTGTTTTTATATGGATGGTATAAAGTTGATGTAGGTGTTTGGTTTGATCATACCTTAAAACACTATTTATGTTCCCCAAAGCATTGTTAAAATGTCCATATCTCCACAGTGTGAAATGAAATCACCCTGTTTAAAAAATGTAAAATATTTTTGTCAAAAGGAAATAATCATGGACCATGGCCTGTTTTTGACTGTAATATTGTGATAAAGTAATGAAACTACTAACCATAAAATAATACATTTCCTTGTCTGGCATGTTCTGTTTCTCTCTCTTACTCTTTCTCTCTGTTTTTCTTTATCATTTTTAAGAACATCGTTTACATTTGATCAAATGCACTCATCACAAAGTGCACAGTGTTTTAGCATTTAGGGTTTTTTCAGCTTTAAAATCTATGTCCTGCAATCCAGGTTAGTGGTGGGATATATTAGGCAGGAAGTGAACATTTTGTCCTCAAAGTTGATGTTAGAAGCAGGAAAAATGGACAAGCGTAGGGAGTTGAGCGAGTTTGACAAGGACCAAATTGTGATGGCTAGACGACTGGATCAGAGCATCTCCAAAACTGCAGCTCTTGTGGGGTGTTCCCGGTCTGCAGTGGTCAGTATCAAAAGTGGTCCAAGGAAGGAACAGTAGTGAACTGGTGACAGGGTCATGGGCGGTCAAGGCTCATTGATGCACATGGGGATTGAAGGCTGGCCCGTGTGATTTGATCCAACAGACGAGCTACTGTTGCTCAAATTACTGAAGAAGTTAATGCTGGTTCTGATAGAAAGGTGTCAGAATAACACAGTGCATGATGGGTCAGGGCTGTTTTGGCAGCAAAAGGGGGCCAACACAATATTAGGCAGGTGGTCATAATGTTATGCCTGGTTGGTTTATTGTCATATACATTAAGCTGCTAGTTTCATCTACCACTTCAAATTGCCATGTGATATCCCTAGATTTTTCTGAAACGTCGAATGATCTTTGCATTATGATGATCTCAAGTACAACTAAAGCCTTATGTAGTCATGTTTAATTACAGAGAAATCACATCTCAGGTTTCTTTCTGCCAATAACTGTCTCATGATTTACTGTATCATGCATCTGTAGAAATTAGTTTCATTATCACCATAAAAGTGTGTTCAGGTAAATTACAACAGTTACAACTTTGCATTTATGAATAAATGACACTTTATGAAATATTAATAATCATATTGTTAAATATTCTGTTATGAACAGAATCTAGTTTGGTGTTTTATACTTAATTTATGTTGCTTCTTTAAAAAATATATTCAAGATTAATTAATTAAGAATTTTTGTCTAGTGCTTATTGATGATGATTATTATTATTATTATATAATTACAACATACACTCATATGTAGCATAAATAAATGTTTTATTACTGATGTAAAAGAATAATCGCAGTTAGAATAACCAGGATGCACTCTATCGGCTCTAATTCATCCCAAAGGTGTTCTGTCAGGTTGAGGTCAGGACTCTGTATAGGCCAGTCAAGTTCCTCCACACCAAACTCACATTCATGTCTTTATGCACCTTGCTGTGTGTACTGGTGTGCAGTCATGTTGGAACAGGAAGGGGTCATCCCCAAACTTTTCCCACAAAGTTGGGAGCATGAAACTGTCCAAAATGTCTTGGTAAGCTGAAGCATTAAGAGTTCCTTTCACTGGAACTAAGGGGTCAAGCCCAGCTCCTGAAAAACAACACCTGAATTCAATGATTTGGAGGGGTGTCCCAAAACTTTTGGGAATATAGTGTACCACAATTGTACCCAAAGTTACCATTTTGGATTCATGACACTTTATGAAATATGAAACAATCATATTGTTAAATATTCTGTTATGAATAGATTAGTTTGGTGTTTTAAACTTACTTAATGTTGCTTCTTAAAAAAATACTTAAAAATTAATCATTAAGAATTTTTGTCTAGTGCCTATTGCTGATTATTATTATTATTATTATTATTATTATTATATAATTACAACATACACGCATAAGCTGCGTAAAGAAATGTAATACTGACGTACAAGAGTAATTGCATTTAGAATAACCAAGATACGTAGTTGGTGTGAATTTATAATAAATCTGGGTTCCAATCATTTATTAGATTGGATTTTTAAATCAATCAATAAAGACATTTTTATTGAACCGCTCCGCTGGTGAAAACGTGGTCCAATGACAACACGTGCTTGCTTCAACCCCTTCAGCGTCGTCAAGCTTAGTGAAATATGCGCATGCGCCGAGCATGCGTAGTGACAGCTTAGCAGGGCACGCGGAGGATATATAAGCTTAATCGAGGTTAATGTCAGTATTCTCTGGACAGAGTCGGCGAGATCACACAGCTTTTACCCAGAAAACGATGTTTTCGTAATGGATACAAATGTGATGACCATGCCTGAGCCCGGAGAATATCAGGTACATCAAATCTGTTGCTTGTTTTCAGGAAGGTTAGATTCCTTACATAGTAGGTAGGTACTGTTTTGTAACCTTTCATAACAAAGAAAGGAGCTGGATCTCTAAAGCTTCTGTGGGTCAGAAAATTTATATCATCATTCTCATTATTATACAGATGTGTTAAACACAGCACTTTTATATTCATTTAATATTTCTGCAAAAGAAATATGGCGGATTTTTCAATTGGTAATGCCATAGGATTTTAAAAAAGGCCAAAGTTATCATCATTCAACACTTATTTTTAACCTTAGTGTCCAGTTTTTTCCATTTGCCAATAAACACACACACACACACACACACACACACATATATATATATATATATATATATATATATATATAGATAGATAGATAGATAGATAGAGAGAGAGAGAGTATTATTATTATTATTATTATTATTATTATTATTATAGTGTTGAATATATCATGGAACTACTGGGACATTTCTTGTGATTTACATCCTCACTCTCTGAACCGCAGTTTTCGACATTGTATTAGCTATAAAAAAAGTTTGTATGAGTGCCATCATTTACTGAATACAGCGATTTATTTATTCCTTTTTTTGCAGAATGGCCATAAGGACATGGACCCAAAGGACAGTGACTACGAGCCTCTTCTCAGTCTGAACAAAAAGCGATTCGTCATCTTTCCCATTCAGTATCCAGACATGTGGAAGATGTACAAACAAGCCCAGGCCTCGTTCTGGACAGTTGAAGAGGTAACGATTTAATATGTCGTATATAACATAGTTATAACACATTAGTAGCATGTCTGAGGTTTGTAGACATGCTCTTGTTGGAAAATAAGCAATGACAATGACAAGGCGGTGTGATGCTGTATTTTTGTAGGCCAAGAATACTCACCTAACACTACATGACATGTGTGTGTGTTTATGCAACACTGTACTTGGTACTGAATCGATTTGTCCTAAACAAAGAAGCATCTTGCCATGTAACAGTCTTTACTGACCTAAGTAGAAATGTTTATCTTTTCTGAATGTTTTTGCAGGTGGATTTATCAAAAGATCTGGCTCACTGGGAAAAACTGAAACCTGAGGAGAAACACTTTATATCTCATGTCTTGGCCTTCTTTGCAGCGAGTGATGGCATCGTCAATGAGAACTTGGTAAACCTTTCTTATACATTTACATTTCTACATTTTCATTTAGCCATGTCACAGTCAACAGTGTTTATAATACACCTGCGTTATTTATAATACAGACTTCAGCTACACTGACTACCTATTAATTTCTGCATTGACTACAAAGCTGTGCTCATGATGTTTAAATCTCAAAATGGCCAAAGGTCAATCTCGCTGATCTTCTGAAGCAGTGTAGTATTTGTTTAATATGATTAAATTTAATGTTTTGGAATGACAGTGAACGAAGTTAGCCCCTGCTATTGATGTTATTGATCCTAATTGTTATCTCAACAGAGCTTTGATCAACACCTTCTGGCCAGCTGAACAAAAGTTAATCCTAACACTGATAGGGAACGGTCCAAGGAACATTCTGACCAAATTTGTTGACCAATGCTGTATTGTCACCATTGGATTAATTTTAGGCACCTCTAGGTCATTTCTGGTCATAACTTTTGAATCATTTGAATCAAAATTATATCAATTTCCATCTAATTAGATTTTCCTCCATCTTGGATTTTGTCAAAAACTAATTTTTTATTACTCCTCCTACAAATTTTGTCTAATTATCACCAATTATGGAACACCAGAGTAATGGCCAATAGCAAAGCTACAAAAAGGACATGGGGCCGATATAATATGGTATGGTAAGATATGATGCTATATAGGGTATGATATTATACGATATGGTACAGTACAGTACGATAGACAGTATAGTATGATATGGTGCAGTATGATATGATATAAGATATATGGTATATGATATGATATGGTACAGTAAGATATGATACACTATATATAATATAATATAATATCGAGTCAGCAATGCAAATGGATTCAATTTGTCAGAATTCGAACCATCACTGTAACGTATAACATTATGAACTCTAATGCACAGTTATTTGCTTATCATTGTGATCTTGTCCTGAACTCAAGTCTGTTCGTGTGTCTCATTGTGCAGGTGCAGAGGTTCAGTCAGGAGGTGCAGGTTCCAGAGGCTCGCTCTTTCTATGGCTTCCAGATCCTCATTGAGAATGTGCACTCGGAGATGTACAGCCTGCTGATTAACACATACATCAGAGACCTAAAGGAGAGGTAAAGGGGCTCAGGCGTTACTATACACAAATAGTGCTGTACAGTAAATGTTCTAATGGAGGTCGCAGGTGCAGCTTTTTTTTGTTGTTGTTGTTATTCACTGCTGATTGAGGTGAACTGTTTTCAACAGTTAACAGTTTTGTATAATGTGGTTTACAAAGAAACATAACAGAGACTGCAAATACTGTGTAAAAAGCCATGGTGCGATAGATAATATATAGTAGCTCGTATCAGAGAGGGCTTCTCTGTTTACTATTTAATCGTAGCTGTACATTCTTAGGAAAAGTACAGCATGCTACAGAGACCTCTGATTCATGCCAAAGGTGTTCTATCAGGTTGAGGTCAGGACTCTGTGCAGGCCAGTCAGGTTCCTCCACACCAAACTCACTCATCAATGTCTTTATGGACCTTCATTTGTGCACTTGTCATGTTGGAACAGGAAGGGGTCATCTCCAAACTGTTCCCACAAAGTTGGGGGCATGAAATTGTCCAAAATGTCCTAGTATGCTGAAGCATTAAGAGTTCCTTTCACTGGAACTAAGGAGTCAAGCCCAACTCCTGAAAAACAACATCTGAATTCAATGATTTTGAGGGGTGTCCCAAAACTTTTGGCAATATGGTGTACATGATATATTTGACATGTTGGCTAATTTGAGGTGTACATGATGCATTAGCCTCAGTGGTTTACTGCAGTTTGTACTTTGTTATCTGCACTGAATACGAAGCCTGTTATTACTATTTTTATTAAAATTATATTCTTTATTTCTTCATAAAAGTATTAATTCTTGTAATGTCTTGTCCATCTTTTCCAGAGACCATTTATTTAATGCCATTGAAACCTTGCCTTGTGTGAAAAAAAAAGCTGACTGGGCTCTGCAGTGGATCTCGGACACAAACTCTACATTCGGCAAGTTGCACGTGTTCTTCAACGTCTTGAGGATTTAATCCTTGATTTTAATGAGCTGTATCCATTGTATTTGGGCTGTATTTGTATGAAGACGCTATATATATATATATATATATATATATATATATATATATATATATATATATATATATATAGTAGTTTACCTACTATATATATGTATCATGTTTCCTAACCAGCCTTAATTTATTTAATTTATGACTGGATATTGTTGTGAAGTATTAATGTCGCCATTTGTTATTCACAGGGGAGAGATTAGTAGCGTTTGCAGCTGTTGAAGGGATCTTTTTCTCAGGATCATTTGCTGCCATCTTCTGGTTGAAGAAAAGAGGTCTGATGCCTGGACTCACCTACTCCAATGAGCTCATCAGCAGAGATGAGGTAAATATAAATTTGACCGACTAAAAATATCCTCCTAGGGAACGAAATATATTTACATCTAGGCAGTTCTAACAATATAATCTTGCATTCACAGGGTTTGCACTGTAATTTTGCGTGCCTTTTATACAGCCACTTGGTGAAAAAGCCATCAGATGACCGAGTGAAGGACATTATCACGAAAGCGGTTAGCATTGAACAGGTCAGTGAAAGCTGGAAGAAAAGATTTATTGTAATAGTGCAATTTATTGGTTGCGTAACAAGGACTAAAATGATAACGAAAGTGATTTATTTAGTATTATATTAATTATTTTGCCTATGCAGGAATTTCTGACGGAGGCTTTACCAGTTGACCTCATTGGGATTAACAGCTCTTTGATGAAGCAATACATCATGTTTGTGGCTGACCGCTTGTTAACAGACTTGGGAATACCTAAAGTTAGTAATTTTGTATTTACTTTTATAAACAGTTAGTGCCTGGGAGAACTAGCTTTATTTTACTGATGGATTGAATTTCAATTCTGCTTTATTTCTCCAAAGGTATATGATGCAGAAAACCCATTCGATTTCATGGAGTTCATCTCACTGGAGGGAAAAACCAACTTCTTTGAGAAGCGTGTGGCTGAGTACCAGCGATTTGGAGTGATGACAAGTGGAATAGACTCTGAATTTACTCTCGATGCAGATTTTTAAAGCTTTATACTGCTCAAAGCAGTAAACTACTAGAAAGAATCTACCTGAGGAAAATGAAAGTATTTTACAGAATATGGTACAATTTTTTTTTTTTACAAGCAAACTTCAGTACACAGCAAAAATCAATAGCATCTTCTTTTATTTATTTTCTGTATTCTAATATGTTTTTACTTAATTGTTTCTAAACCGATGAAAAATGTATTAATGTGTGACGATAAATACATAAAGAAAACAAAACCATAAGCTGTATGTAACGGTTCATCTAATGAAACAGTAATTCTATTTTTATTATTAATTTGTTATATTATATTTAAGAATACTGACAAAAGGGTATTTTTTAAGGGTACATTTTGTAAACCGCCCCAGTATATTGTTCAGAACATGTCTAATTTGGTTGATGCTTGTCAGTGTTACATGAAAATAATGTAATACTTGAGTGCAGAAACACCTTAATGTTTACAGAACAAATACTGTCCTCGATGTTTTACAGGACAAACCTAGGTTCTTTTGAAAAGGGTTTTATTTCCTTTATGGTACTGTTACATAGTTTTCAGCAACGGTTTGCGAATCATTAAATAAAGATTTGTAGAAAATCTTTGATCATAAATGCCTCCTTTTTTCCTATTTGTTTTTTTTTTTTACACTGGCTCAGTAGCTTACACTATATCACCAAAAGTTTTGGAATGTCTGCCTTTACATGCACATGAATTTAATACAGATTTAGCCCACCCTTTGCAGCTATAACAGCTTCAACTCTTCTGCGAAGGCTTTCCACAAGGTTTAGGAGTGTGTTTATGGGAATTTTTGTCCACTCCACTAAAAGCGCATATGGGAGGTCAGGCACTGATGTTGGACGAGAAGGTCTGGCTCACAGTCTCTGTTCTAATTCATCCCAGGTGTTCTATCAGGTTGAGGTCAGGACTCAAGGTCAAGTGCAGGCCAGTCAAGTTCCTCCACACCAAACTCACTCATCCATGTCTTTATGGACCTTGCTTTGTCCACTAGTGTGCAGTCATGTTGGAACAGGAAGGGGTCATCCCCAAACTGTTCCCATAAAGTTGGGAGCATGAAATTGTCCAAACTGTCTTGGAATGCTGAAGCATTAAGAGTTCCTTTCACTGGAACTAAGGGGCCAAGACCAACACCAGAAAACACTTGAATTCAATGATTTTGAGGGGTGTCCCAAAACCTTTGGCAAAATAGTGTGTCAACTTCTTGTAATACATCAAACTATGTGTCTCCATATTTTGTACATGACTCATTAATAAATATTAGAAATAGAAATGATTGATACACTCACTCGTAAATTCTGATACAATCCTGATTAAAAAAACTATAAAACAAGTATGTCATGCTCTATGTTTACAGTATTTTTACATTATGTTATAATTTAATATGTCTAAAAATGACCGGTGCCTATTAAGGACGTTTAATCGCAAACACACAATAAATCTGTAGTAAAATGTGTATCAGTAAGCACTATCAGGACATAACACACTTTGGCCTTTGCTTTTACAGAAAAATAATCCGTTTGATGATTTTCCCATAACTACACGCCTCGTAGTGTGTTATTCCTTGCATAATCATTATATGTTAAAACATATTATTAATATTGAAATATAAAATATTAAGTTAAAATAATGAGATATCTTGAAATAAGTCAAAAGTAATGAGACATGTCTCTGATTATACATATATCTATCCCTAATTTTAAAAAAAAACTTATTATATAGGTATTTCCCAAAATATTGAGATTTTTGGAAATGTTTGGTTTGTGAATGTGAATGTTAAAACATTTACATAAATGTATGAGAATTTCTGGGGGGGGGTAGCTTCAAATCGAAAAAGAATATTATAAATCAGCAAGCAAAGACTGATTGAGTATTGTGTTTATTTATTTTAAAAATCACTTGATTATCCTGTAGTGTTTTTGTCTTGAATTAAAAAAGCACTTTGACCATGATTTTGTTCCTCATTTGCGGTTCAAGGCTTTTCCGTCCTCTGTGATGCTGTTTATGTAAGAATGTGAAAGAGAGCAATCAGAGCACAGTGTGAGTGTGTGAGTGAGAGAGAGAGAGAGAGAGAGAGAGAGAGAGAGAGAGAGAGAGAGACTGTGTACGTGGTAAGATGGCATCGAGCTGGGGAGGTGTAGTGTCGGAACAGGCCGACTTGATAGGGACTCGTCTCCGTCAGCTCGTGTCTTCTGGACTGCACTTTCTCCATGATGAGGTGGGGATAGATTTGGGTTTGAAGCCCGAACTTTACCCGGCCTGGGTGTTTCTCTCCACGGCGCTGATCGGCCTGGTTCTCCTGCTGGTGCTGGTCGCGGCCTGCGGCGGAGCTCGGCGCAGAAAGCACGGAGCTGTTCGGAGTAAAAACACCGCTGCCGTGAGCAGCACCGAGAGCCCAAAGACCGCGCCGGTGAAAGCACCCAGGCCTGAAGAGCCAAAGAAGAAGAACAAAAAGAAAGCTTCGGAAAAGGTAAGGCACCATTTCCCGAACAGTCCTCTCAGGCTAGTGTGCGTGCTAGCATGCTAAGCGTATTCGAAAGAACCGCTGTTTTGACAGCTTACTTGTAGCCGTCTTGCTAACTTAGCTAGCCAGGCTAGCAGAGCCAGAGTGTCTCATTTGCATAAACATCTTGTTAGAATAACACGTTTTTTCTAATCTCTGTCTTGGTACTTTAAAGTGTATTTCGTTTGAGTTGATGATAAGCAAGGTTTATGGCCATGACTCCGTTGGTAATCTAAAACGCTTCACTGGCTAGTTTGCTAAACGTGGTTAGCATAGCTGGCTATCTGAGGTTAGCCACATAGCTTATCTCTTTCAGTTCAGCCGGACGTGATTTGGCAAAAAAAAACAAAAAAAAAATTGTATCGCGATATATATCGAGAATTTCTTTTCACGAGAATCGCGACTTAATGATTTGCTAAGAAGGTGGCAAGCTGTATTTAATGTGGACAGAAGTTGTTTCAGATGGAAAAGGAGATGAAATAAAATACACATTTTGACTTGCAGCAAGCTTCTTGTCTAGCTGGACAGCGTTTAAACACACGGTGTGTCATTTGTAATGTGAGATTTTCTCTTCTACAGAAGAACCAGTCAAATGGAGGCAAGGCTCCTGCTCCTGATCCTCGAGAGCAAGTCAATAAGCCAGTTAAGGAGATCCCTAAACAAGCTGCAACACCACCACAAGCTGCAGCACCACCACCTTCTCCACCACAACCACAAGCACTTGTTGACGCTAAAGCTGAGAAAGTAAAAGCAAAAGTTATTTCACGTTGTTAGTATTCAGTGATAATTACACATCGTGGCGTGAACATTTCCAAAAATATCAGGGAATTACATGTTTCCTCATGGCGTGCTTTTGAAGTACAATGGTACCTCGGTGTTCAACCTTAATTCGTTCCAAAAGTCTGGATGAAAACCGATTTGGTCGAAAACCAAATTATTTTTCCCCATAGGAAATAATGTAAAACGAATTAATCTGATTCAGCTCGATGGTTGATCTCACAACTTTCCTCTTGGCAACATTGATGCTTGATTTCCCCTTTTTCAGAGACATGGCTACTGAAATTATACCCCAAAAGACAGCGTGGGGTTATAACACAAGCACTCACAGATGATGCTTTCAGATGACCCATCTCTGTTGTCTATGCCAGGATACGCTGCATGGAGAGCGTGTGCTGCATGGGCGTCGATAGGCCATTTTTAGGGGGGCCTTAATATTTCTACTAAGCCACCTAAAAATTCTGCGATTCTCCATAAACTGTACATAAATGCGTGATCACCTCGGTCCCCTTTACATTTCATATGAAAACTACGGCAGACTTCAGCTCCTCCCCGTCTTTCAGCGTGTTCTTCAATCCGCAGACCGCGGCGTCACAGAACCAAGGATCAGAGGGTGTGTGTGTGTGTGTGTGATCAGGAAGACTCGTATTTGGCTTGTTCAGTACTCAAATGTTATACGCATCTATGCAATACATTGGAATGCTGCAATAAGTTTACCATCATATCCTGTTAGTCAAACATTTATTTATTTTTTGAACTCCCCTTAAATGAATATTTGATATTCGTTGCAATCCTGTATGAAACAAGAACCAGCGTTCCTGACGGTCAAGTCGTACACTGAAAATATTTTTGTACACTGAGGTCAAATTGACTCAAAAATTCTAATCGAAACCCAAAAATTCGAACACAGGGTGGTCGAGGACGGAGGTACCACTGTATATGAAAATGGCATAAAAAAAGCATGTAACTGCTGCAGTTAACAGGTGAACGTTTATTAAGGGATTTTACACTGTATTCACATCTTAGTTTATTGATATTCAATTTAATTGGATTAGTTCTCAATTGTCAAATCTGATTGGTCAGGAGCTGTTCATTGATTTTCTGTAGCATGCTGTTAGCTGTAATTAGTAATACTTTATTGTTCACAGTAATAAACACATTAAAGTCTTGTTTTTTAACAGTTTAAGCATTTCTCTCATGGGAGAGTCTTCAGGATGCTGTTGGGTTTCTGTTTAAAATGACAAGTTGGGATTTTTTTTTAGTCATATTAAGTTCATGAAAGGAAACAGAGGCTGGAGAGGGTACGGCCATGCTGGTAATAATTCTTGAGTGCTGAGGGAAAATGTGTCTTTTCATGAAGGTAATAATGCCATTTTGTTTACCACATGTTTTGCATAGGCCAAGAAAAGTAAGAAAAAACCGAAACCAGAGGTGAAACCGACACAAGCTGTTTCCTCCACAGATGGAAAGGAACCCGATGAAGGTATGAAACTGAGCATTGATCTGGACCACACTGTGACTGTGAGAAGGTTAGAAATGAGGCCTTTGTTCTGTCTGAAGCAGGACATGTGTAAAGATTGTTTCATGGCATTTTTCCAGGTAATCATTTGCTGATTCATGGGCATGGAGATAAAGTGCCATATCAAAGGTTAAATAAGAGCTTGTAAACTTTAAACCTTAAACAGTTCTGTCAACTGTTGTGTAGTCAGACGTTGCTAATAGTAGCGTAAATGGATTTCTTTTTAATAAGCCTGGCAAATGTTGACTGATACTTAATGATCATCATGCTTGATTTTTCTTATCAAAGTTTTGTTCATGTTGTTGATTTCAGTTCATTTCTCGAGTCTACATTTTGTGCCGGGTATACAGGGTTAAAGCATGTTTGCAATGTTCTTTATCCAGTGCAAACAATTTATATGATAAATTTGCTTATTCATGTTGTGAAAGCACCTAAAAGAAACTCTAGGCTCCATTGAACTGGAGATAACAAATAAGTTCCCGGCTGTGTGAAGTACATGAACAAGATACATGAACTGCAATTGTTGCTTAAATGTGTTTTGAAGGACCTTTCAGTGTAGAAGCATATGACTTCCTGGTTCTCTGCACCGTCTTCAGGAAAATAAAGATAATCTGTACACAGAACTACAAAAGGAAATGAGCTAACAATAAGACACTGTGTTTAGGTGTTTGGAAACCATAGCCAGAAATTTGAGAATCTTGTCACTAAATTCTCATTTATAGCCTGCTGGTAAACCTCCTGTTATGGCCTACAATCTAAACTGATACCTTTTTTAAGATACATGATTTTCAGTGTTATCAAACTAGTGTGGGATTGATGAATGTGTGTGTGGGATTCATGAGTTTTGTGAGTCTGAGAAGTATGTATGTGTGGGTTTTCTTTACTCACATCTGGACAAACTTATTATTTTTTCTTCTAAAGCACCGTCATAGATTTTTAAATTAGTATTTGGATATGTGAATCTGCATGTTGGAAAAACATCACGCATCTTTTTAAAAGGTGCTTGGGAGACTAAGATCAGCAACCGAGAGAAGCGACAGCAGCGCAAGAAGGAGAAGGGCCCTAACGATGAGTCGGGAAGCCCTGGACGTGGTCAGCAAACTGAGCATCCTGCAGTTCCAGCTCCAGTGAACACCAAGAAGAATAAAGGTAAGCAGTTTGAGGCTACAGCTTTAAACAGCAATGGATTACCTTCTGTCCATGGTGGTGCTTTAACATGTACTATAGAGTGTAATGTATTTCTTGCTAGAGAGCAATTTTTAAGCAGATTTCACATCCGTCTCTTTGTAGAATCTCTGAATTTAAAGGCTGCGAAAGCTGATGCCAGTGTAACACCGGGTAAATAATAGATTTTTTTTTTTTTTGGCTTAAATTTAAAACCTGTCGCTAATGTCACCTATAAGCATATTTAATGTATTGTTCCATCTCTAGCGCAATCCACCTGGAATAACATGAGCTCTGTGAACACTGGAGGATGGACTGATATTCCTGTGAAGCTTCCACCCCAGGGGAGCGTTTCAGACCGTGAGAAATCATCAGCTGGCATTAAGACATCATCTGGACACAAGACTTCTGAGCCATTGGCCTGGGCTCAAGAATCTGAGGGTAAGGTGTAGTCTTACTGATCTGTCCTGTAGCAGTGATATGATGTGTGATGAAGTAGTATTTAATTAGAAGTTTATTAGATAATCTAATAAGGATAGTTATTATTTGTGTAAAGATTTTTGTATTTCAACATTTTCACACATGTTTTTAAGCCTCAGTCGAAGAATTATGATTTCAGGTTCATTCGACCAGGTCAAATGTCTCATAGTCTTCCTTCCTGGTTTTATAGAGTTATTAATAAATGTTATTTACACATTCATGGTCAGGAGCTCAAGGCTGATATTTTTGTCCTATTAAGATTCTTGTTTGTGAGATATCTCGAGTAGGAGTGGTAAAATGTTTATTGTGGAATTATCATTAGAACCAGCAAATAAACTGATTAGAATTTGTACAGGGTCAAGGTCACAGTAAGGACAAATGTTTGAACTAGTTTCCTCTTCAATAGCTCCTTTAATGCTTGAAGTATTTAGGAGTCAAGCATATTAATAATAAGAAGGACTGAACTTGTAGCTAGAGTTCATGCATGTTTTTAGGATTGTCTTCTAAATGAGGTTGCTAAAAATACACAGATGTTCAGATGCAAGTTTCCAGTCATTGCTTAATCAAACTCTTATTTACCAGAATGAAGAGAAAATGAAATCTTTCTGTATCAGCCTCATGGGCTAGACTATAAATGGATTGTTCTGTTTTTAGCAGGGTCATGGCCCAGCATGGATGGACGAATTAAGCCTGAAGTGAACCGAATGAACCGCTCTGTGCCCAGATTAAACCCATCAGGTATTCTAATCATATTAACTGTTGCACTCTCAGATTGAGCGTTTTTGAATTTTTCTCTCAGATTTTCCACACAGATTTTCAGGTTGTCTATTACACAGAATATTTTCACTATGAGCCAGGGCGTTCCTATTGAAGATGTTATGCAGTGAATAAAGGTCAGAGAGACAAATCTAGACCCCTTTAGTTGAGGATTATGCTTCCATAGTCAGGTGCTTTAGTGCTGCATGTATGTTATGCTCAAATGCAATATTGAAAGTGAAATTAGATCTGTAATGCAGCAACCCATCGACTTTAAAGACCGAAGCCAAAGAACAAATGCAACATGATAAGGTCAAATCAGCTATTGTGCTTCGAGGCTTCCTGTGCTTCGTCCTTATAGTTTTGACATTTTTTAAGTTATTAGAGGAAGATGAATTTTACAGGGAAACCCTAATTTCTATAGCTACACTATGTGGCCAAAAAGTTTGACATATTTTTATATATCCTGTTCCAGATTCGGTCCCCCTGTTATAATAATTTCTGGCTAGGTGTTCCACTAGATTTTGGAATGTGTCCCTGAGGAAATTTTGCCAAGAGCATAGTGAGGTCAGGCACTGGGGGTGTAGTTGGCATTTCGGTGACTTTTGCCTGTACAGTGCATCTCAGTTCAGCAAAATCAGGAAGTCAGTCAAATAAAATCAAACTAACTTTTATTTTTTTTCCTTACTATCTATTGCAGCAGCTAGTGTTCCAGCGACTCAGGCCGCTGCTGAATTGGGGAATGGTCACACCAACGCTGATGAGTGGTCTGGATTCAGTAAGAGAAATAATTGTTTGTGTTTAACAAGACCTGAAAATCAGAATATTCTTTGGATTAGCTTCCAGTAAGACTGTTAGACACTTTATAAAATGAAGTATTACTGTTTCAGATGGTCTTGGAGCGGTAGATCCGAGTTCAGACTGGAATGCTCCTACTGAGCTGTGGGGGAACTACGATGAACCTAAGCCAGAGACTCCTGCTGCTCAAGAAACACCCATTTCTCAGGTACCCAGGGTGTAGAATTGCTGTACCCATTTCCCAGGATCCCATGGTGTAAAATTGCTGTACCCATTTCCCAGGATCCCAGGGTGTAGAATTGCTGTACCCAATTCCCAGGATCCCAGGGTGTAGAATTGCTGTACCCAATTCCCAGGATCCCATTTGATTAGATTTGCTGGCTTCAGTTTTACACAGTGCACAAATAGATATTTTAATTATTGTTATACCGAGTAAAGAGGACTCATTTGTTAGAATGTGTTAAATATAATGTTTTAAAATCCTAGAAAAAACAAACAAACAAATGTTTGCTTTTAAAATGTTTTCACCTTAATATATTGCATCTGTCACTGTTATATAATATACAATATTTAAATACTTATCACACACGTCATTTGCTTTATATTGGGCATCCCTGATTATTAAACCATATATTATGACATTTAATTACCTGTTGATCTACTACTCGTTAACTGATGACTGTAGATTTGTTTTAAGAGTATCCACATCAGTAAATATGCCCGTTCATCCTTAATAAATAAGCTCTGTTGTTTTCCGGACATGAAATGCCAAGACAAACGTTTTGACGTCATGTTAGTTATGCTTGTTGTGTAACCGTATGTGTGTCAGTTGCAGGACTCTGATGATGACAAGGATAAAGGAGATCCTTCTGGAAGTGGTAAGTCCAAGAGAAAGAAGAAAAAGAAGAAGAAGCCAGAAGATGAAAATGCTGGCTCACAGGTAAGAGTAGTATGCTGAAAAATTGCCATAAAAGATATTCTACAAAATATACAAAAAAAAAAAAAAAATGGCAATATGCTAATGCTAGCAAAATGATCCAAAGCCTTTGGTATTTGGTATTGGTGTTAAGGT
Organism: Hemibagrus wyckioides; assembly: GCF_019097595.1. NCBI lineage: Eukaryota > Metazoa > Chordata > Actinopteri > Siluriformes > Bagridae > Hemibagrus > Hemibagrus wyckioides. Next base: position 12,277,344 of record NC_080733.1, on the reverse strand, counting down.
TGTGTTTATGTGCAGGTGGCCACCGGGGGTTCGACTGCACCTGCAGAAAGTGGATTGGTCAAACCCCATCCTCATGTGCCAGTGGAGGAGCCGACCAAACTGACCATCGCTCCACAGTCAGGACAGAGTGAGTAATCTGGCAATGCAACAGTAAGAATTTTTAACAAAAAGTGCAGTAAGACACCAGAATCGGCGATTGACTGTATGAATCAGAAAGAAGTGACACTTGCACGATATTAACCTACGCACCTGCAAGCCCCTCCTCCTTTTCTCCATCTCATATTATTAATCTTTTGGCTGATGCTTGTGTTTCACAGTTCACAATTTGACCGCTTGAAAGGTACACTGAGAGAATGTTTTGGTTAGAAATTCTAATACTCTACTGTAAGTGCTTATTTTTAAACCTGAATCATGCTACCAAAACACTTTCATTTCATTTCAAAGTTAGCTTAATACATTACCCTTAAAAAAGAATTAAATGTTTGACGTAAAAATAGAGTACAGTATCGTCTGTATAAAAACCAAGGGAAAAATCACTGAGATCACTTATTCACGGAATATACGCGCGTGTTGAACCGAGCACAAGGGGCAGGGAGATGAACCGCTATGTCACGCATACAAAGCGTCATAGCTACCAGCCAATCAGCAGCTAGGTGAAACTGTTAATGCTCTGTGATTGGCTACTTCCAACTCTTCCAGCCAATAGCGTGTCATAATGGCTGTACTGTACGTACGTGATATCGATATCATTAAAATAACATTTATTTTGTTGATTATACTTTTATATTTATATTACTTAATTAATAAACTCAACTTTTTCTTAATAATTTCGCATTATAAATCATGAAAATGTCCATGAAATTAGGCCTAAAAACTTTTGCAGGATTTCGCGGGTCTGCGAAAAATTTGCGGCTGCAAACAAGTTTTTGCGGATCAGGAGACGCGGATCTGCGAGGTATTACTGTATATAAAAAATTGGCCATTTCTCAAAAAAGGTTGAAAAACACTGCTTTATTCCATATTTAGGGTCTGCAAATGGCATGCTGTTTGATTTTTAAACCAGTCTATTAACCACAGTATATGTGTATTGTTTTACAGAGAAATCTGATCAGAATCTGGAACCGCTGAAGCAAGTTCAAAAGAAAAAGGCCAGGAGAGAAACATGAATCCCCTCAATCTCTTATGCAAAGGATGGAAATGTTTATGCAATAATTTCAGAGTACAGAATTTTATACCGATTAAAATCTTCTGTGCTATTAAACAGAACATCTTAAGTGAGTTGGGCCAAGTTGGCCAAGATTTAAAAAAAAAAAAAAAAACAATACAGCAGACGGAGAACAACTTATGCACTATGCTAGACTGATGTCTTCTAAAGGATCCGATTATCGTACTTGATATCACGCACGCTTTTAGTGCAGTGAAAAGATTATTTATTGTTGTCCAACTGCTACTTTTACGATGTTAATAGAATTTGCAAAGTTTGTTAATATCATGGGGGGAAATTTTAGAATTTTGAGGACATGTGGTTTTTTTTTTTTTTTTCTTTCCTTCGGTTTCTCTTCCTCTGGAACTTTTTCTACTGCTGAATTGCATTCAGGAGTATTTGCAGTGTAGCAGTTAGTGTTAGACACCGCTGAGAGACACTGTGCCATCAGAGCCATCGTGATTTTTAAATCATCAGCAGCAGCAGGAAGAGACTGGTATATTACTGTATTTTGTCATCTGGATGGAAACAAAATTGAGAGTACAGGTTACTATAGAGATGTTTCTAACACTAAGAATATTCTCAGTGTGTTTTTTTTTTTTTTTTTCTCCTCCTGTATCAAGTATATATTTTCACATAGACAGACAGGAAGTATACACACATTTTGCTTTGAGTCAATTTAATGCTCTTTGTTTCTCTTGCAACCTCTTCGGTAGAAAAAGCCAGGCCATATGTACAGAATTAATAAGGGCTTTTTTCTATAATTCTCTTTAATTGCACTGTGCTAAAGGTTGTAATACTTTCTATTTTTTGGTTAATTTTTTTTTTGATCTTCTTGAAATGTGAATGTTTAATTCCTGTTTTGTTTTTGTTTTTTTCATATTATTGTGATGGATTTTTGGGGAAGTGATTTTTATTGGACAGAGAGAGAGGGAGAGGGAGACAAACGGTAACTGCAGCTTTACCTCCATTTCACTATAAATAGTGTCAGTATCTGGAATCTGTTGCCTTAATCTGTTATTTCTTCCTTTTGTAATGTTCACATCTAACCGTCTTTCAAATGGAAGTTTTTGGAAAGAGTTTTTGATTGATGTCAGAGCTGCATTTTGCTGTTGCACGAATTCTGTTTTAAATCTTTAATAATAATAATAATCATCGAATAAAATCTCCATTTTCTTTTCACTCATACAAGTACTACTCTCAACATAAAGGCTTTAATGGATGAGAAATGCATTGCTTTTTGCTAGATTTGAAATAGTGAATCTCAATCTTCTTCCTTTTTTCTTTTCTTTCGTTCGGGCGTAATGCCTCGAGAATTTAATTTAAACGTGTCTATATGTGGATTAACTTGGGTGTTTTATCCCATGCTCATTTTTTGTAAATTGTGGTAGATTTCTTTTGTGTACCTGAGGTACTCTGGTTTAGAATCAGAAACACCTGCCTTAGTTTTCCATTAGAAAGGTGGTTAAACCAGTGTATTTATACCTTGTCTTCAGATTTTTTGGATCCAAGAATGATCATGTTTACTGAAGTCGATGCAATATTTCTATGTTGATTTGTTAAATAAAAACATTTGATCATTGGTATTCTGTGCAAATGTTTCTGTCAAAATGGTTCACTGGAGTCGAGTGCGTTCGACTATGTCGTGTTCTCTGTAAACGTTTTTGAATATCTCGCTTGTATAACATCCACAGCAGCAGGTTTGTTCCTGTTATGACTTATGCTACAGCAACTCGGCAGACTCTTTGATAGAAGTATATTGATAAAATGACACACACAAAGAAAAAACACGTATAATGTCACCAAGAAAGTACATCAGAGGGTCGGCTCATGTTGGACGTTTGGGGGACAAAGTTAGGGAGGCCAGATTAAGATGGTTTGGACATGTTCAGAGGAGGGAGCGTGAGTATATCGGTAGGAGAATGTTCGACATGGAGCTGCCAGGCAGGAGGCAAAGAGGAAGACCAAAGAGGAGGTATATGGATGTAATAAATGAGGATTTGAAGCTAGTGGGTGTAAGTGTTGAGGATGCAGAAGATAGGGATAGGTGGAGAGAGATGATTCGCTGTGGAGACCCCTGAAGGGAAAAGCTGAAAGAAGAAGAAAGTGCAAACGTATGTCTTGACTCTTATGGCAGAAAATTTAGAAGACTGCTACCACCTGAGACATCTTCCATAATTTTTTTAAAAAAATCTTAGGAAACATACCAAAAGGTTCACTATATACTATATTATATTTTTATTTCAGAGAACAACACATTTAATATTTATTACTTGTCTTTTTATGTTGCATGAGATTCAAATCCCTTGATTTATACACTACTATTATGTTCACTATTAGAACAAATGCAATAATGTAAACAATTTGCCTTTCAGCTGCTGTTCTAGAAAATTCTGACCAATCAGTACTGTGGTACAAGATAAAGTTGCCCACATTGCTTGCTGAACATACCAATATACCCTTATAGATTTCTCATTTATCCATGAGAGCATTAGTGATGTCTGGTACTGATGTTGAGGTGCAACATTTCAGTTCATAGCAAAGACGTTCAGTGGGGTTGAGGTCAGGGCTCCACCTGAGTTCTTCTAAGCAAAACTCTTAGCAAAACATTTCTTCACTAAGAACACTTTGTACACAGAGGCACAAACTTGGTGTATACATACACCAATCAGGCATAACATTATGAGCAGTGCCAGGTGAAGTGAATAACGTGATTATCTCCTCATCATGGCACCTGTTAGTGGGTGGGATATATTAGGCAGCAAGTAAACATTTTTGTCCTCAAAGTTGATGAGTTAGAAGCAGGAAAAATGGGCAAGCAAACGGAGCATCTCCAAAACTGCAGCTCTTGTGGGGTGTTCCTGGTCTGCAGTGGTCAGTATCTATAAAATTTGGTCCAAGGAAGAAACAGTGGTTACCGGTGACAGGGTCATGGGCGGTCAAGGCTCACTGACACAAGTAGGGAATGAAGGCTGGCCAGTGTGATCCGATCCAAGAGATGAGCTACGGTTGCTCAAATTGCTGAAGAAGCAGCTGAAGAAATTGCTGAACTGCAGCTCTTGTGGGGTGTTCCCGGTCTGCAGTGGTCAGTATCTATCAAAAGTGTTCCAAGGATGGAACAGTGGTGAACCGGTGACAGGGTCATGGGCGTCCAAGGCTCACTGTCACACGTGGGGAGTGAAGGCTGGCCCGTGTGTTCCGATCCAAGAGACGAGCTACTGTTGCTCAAATTGCTGAAGAAGTTAATGCTGGTTCTGATAGAAAGGTGTCAGAATACACAGTGCATCAAAAGGGGCACCAACACAATAACAGGCAAGCGGTCATAATGTTATGCCTGATTGATGTATGGGCCTGTTTGTATATGCAAATTGTTTTAACATGCCTAATATCAAGAGACATATGTAAGACTGTTGAAGAGAAAAGGACAGGGTTAGACATATTTGAGGAGAAACACTGTTTTGCTAGATAGGTTTACTCATTTGTGTGTGTTTTATATTTATAGGGTAGATTATAAAGCCGTATTAAACACACACACACACACACACACACACACACAAGAGCAGCCATCACGTCCTGATCCCAGCTCAAATCCCCTCTGTCCGGTCACGTGACTAGGGGATGAGCTGAATTAATGCTGAGGCACGGAGCAGCCTGAACACACGGCTCTGAACACACGACGAACTGGATGCTTACACTCTGAATACCGGACCGCAAACCATCGCCATTACATCTCTGAGAGGTCTACATGAAATAGCTGCTCCTCATTTTGAAGCAGAAAGATGATTTCGCCGTGGGACAGATGGTACACGACGAGCTGCTGCCTCTGTTGTCATGTACGGACGGGCACCATTATCCTGGGAGTCTGGTACATGGTGAGTGTGGACGGGGTCACTGCTCACTGCCCACTGCTTAACATTACACTAACAGGGGTCAGTGGAGACCTGGCTTAGACTCACTACATGACATTTTATTCCATCACGAAGGAGAAAACCAGATCATTCCACCATTAATATTCTGTAGTCTATTCACTGCCCTCCATTGGCGGTTTAGTGTTATACACACACACACACACACACACACACACACACACGCGCGTTAGTCAGATCACTGACTCAAACCTGTGCTTTAATACCTCTCAGATCTTCATGTTATATTTTTATACTGGTGTTACATATTTATACTGGTATACTGGTATACTATTGCTATTGGTACTACTGGTTATTGACTCTATTCTCTCCTTATCTTTTTGTACACCTGCATGTACCCCACCTGGGCTTTACCTCTTGATCTGTACCCACACTGAACAAAGAATAAACCTCATCATGTCCTCCTGTGCCTTTACTCTATCATAGCTGAAAAATACACATTGATTCTGATGGAGAGGGAGAAGTTAATGTAGTTTGTGTTTTTTAACCAAATATTCATGAAAATGAAAGGATAGTAATGTCAATTTTTTGGAAGTGTAATGTATATGATTTATATAAATGCACCAGCTCTTTATTTTCACTAAATTAATGGATGATTTTGTAATTGTAGATTTCAAATATGGATATTTTTTTAAATATAAAAATTTATTATCGTTTTTAGACTTTGATTTGAGCATTTGTAGGGCATAGTATAGTATAATTACATATTATATATTTTTAAAAAATATTTTATAATATATAAATAAAAAAAATTATAATTTGTAATATAATATTTTATAAATACATATTTTTAATTCACTGTTTTAAGTTGATTAATTGATTTGTTTAATCATTTATTAGATTTCTATTAGATTTTTTAGACATTCATTTAGGGATATGTAAGGCACTGTATAAGTTCTCAATATTTATATATATATATATATATATATATATATATATATATATATATATATATTAATATAAATAAATATTAATTGATTTGTTTAGTCTAAAGTTATTAAGACAAATCCCTTGTGGAACACACCTGAGAAATAAAACTTATACAAATTTTGGTCAACATATAGTCTATGCAGGACAGAGCAGAGTGTCACTGGTAAGGTGAAGACTAGGCTAGTAATCGAAGCCTTTAATTATATAAATAGAACCGTAATCATGGGAAATCCGTGACCTCTAATGCAAGTCGCATAACTTTGAAAGCGGACATCATTTCAGAAAACATAGTGCTTTTCTTTTTATTGAATCTGTGAAAAAGAAAAGTAATTTAAGAAGAAGAGAATGTTGACTTACGGTGCCTTTTCTTTGTATAGTAAACACACTCAATTTATTTACATTACAGTGATTTGTAATTTATTACAATATTTATTATATAAAAAAACAGTGAGAGTCTTGAAATGCTTATAAATGCCGGCAATCGAGAAATCCTATGTATGTATAATTCATCTTCAGTATATAAATACACTAGTTCCATTTTTATTAATGTGTACGGAATTTTTATTAGTGGTAAAAATGCATTAACTTAGAATCTGGTTATGAAAAGTTTACAAGTTACAATGAACGATGTAGATTAGATTCTTTAATTATAGCATGTAACAGCATATGTATATAAAACACATTTGTATATTGGTTTTATTATTGTACACGTTTACAATAAGTTCAAAGCCTGTTAAAAGTGTAAAAAGAGACCGGTCTGCTTGGGTTTACTCAGGCGGGTGGAGCTGTTCAACGTTTCAGATTCTTTTGTATTTTGACTACAAAGCAAGGCTATCTCTTTGTTTCCTCTATGACTTTGAGCACAAATCCATCTCATATTATATATACACTTTACATATATGAATACCTGCTCTGTTTACATTCTAACGGCCAGTCCATTCAAAGAGACCGAAGTCATTTACATGTGTTCGTATGGCAGATGCTGTTATTGAAATGACGGAGGTTAGAGAAAAATGCTTGTGACTTTGCTGTCGAGATAGAGAGCGGCTCTGCTGTGTGACAGAGCTGAGGATATCTTATCACTCTTACTGTGAGGCTGAACTGCTAAAATAGAGAAAAGAAAAAGAAAGAAATTTAGGATTGTCTCATTTCTGCCAGCGTTTCTCAGACTTGTAGTAGATGGCGTAAGTCATGTGATGCTCAATGAATAATTAAGCAGAAACCTTAACCTTCTGTACATGACCAAAGGTACAGTATATGGACACCTGATCATTACACTCATATTTCAGTCTTCCTTGAAACAAACTTTGCAGCTCACACGTCCTTAAGATGACTTTGTACGCTGTATAGTTTTACAATTTCCCTTCACTGGAACTAATTTGTCCCAGCATACTATGCTTCTGTGCAGAAAGTGAGGTCTATGAAGGTGATGATTTAATAATATTACTATAGATCTAGAGTGACAACCCTTAACCCCAATCCCACCGAACACCTCCACAGATGAACTGCACCCTGGGTCTCCTCAATCAATCTCACTAATGCCTCTGAATGCACACAGATTCATACAGCCACACTCGAAAATCTAGTGTAATCCCATTCCAGAAAAGTGGAGATGCACAGAGGCAACTGAATCTGGAGAGGTATCTGGATGTTCAGCAAGGTGTAATGGTCAGGCGTCCACATACTTATGGCAATATAGAAATGTATGAGAGGTTCAGCGTTTCTTGTCAGTAAAACAGTTCCTCTGTTACGCAGCATCTCGGTTTATTTTATAATCATCCCTGTGCACCAGATTAACCATGCTTACCCACCTGTCTCTCTCCTACGCAGCTCATCAATGCCGTGGTCCTGTTAATCCTGCTGTCTGCTCTAAATGACCCAGTGCAGTATCACTACCACCTCACCAGTGCCGAACTCGGCACAGACTTGGATGTCATGGATGATGCAAGTAAGTTAAAAATGTTGTCCCAGTCTTTTTACTCAGCTTTCTCAAAAAAATAACAATAATAAAGATCTTCACAACTTTCTCTGGACAAAAATTGTGTGATGATAAATGATCAGAGCAGGTTATCATGGGCAGCGTCTCCCCAGGTGGAATGTACTTCCTGTTTTTAAGCTGAGAAAAAGTTGTTTTAATCTCTGAAACAAATACATTTCCATATAGAACAATAACATGTTTCATGTCACAATTGGTAACACAACATGATTAATCCTGATGAATTAGGGCAGTCAGATTTAACATTCAGACTGATCGTCATTGGCTTGGGCTTTCTCATGTCTGGACTCTGTACACTCCTCAACGGTTCTTTTGTTTGTCCCTTGTGTCACTGGATTGCAGTTTATATCTTTTTAATAATCCAGTTGCATAGTGTTAAGAGTTCTCAAAAAGAAAATAAAAATAAGTCTCTCTCTTTTTTTTTTCTCCTGAATTTTTTAGCATGCAGCCATATAGAGAAAAAGCAGCTGCGTTATGAAATATGTATAAAGATCTGCATTGTATTTAAAGCATCTAAAGTGAAATTATTATAGTTTTATGTTTCACCTAAAATATTAGCCATTACACACTGTGATATACACCGATCAGGCATAACATTATGAGCAGTGAGAGGTGACGTGAATAACACTGATTATCTCCTCATCATGGCACCTGTTAGTGGGTGGGATATATTAGGCAGTAAGTGAACATTTTGTCCTCAAAGTTGATGTGTTAGAAGCAGGAAAAATGGGCAAGCGTAAGGATTTGAGCGAGTTTGACAAGGACCAAATTGTGATGGCTAGACCACTGGATCAGAGCATCTCCAAAACTGCAGCTCTTGTGGGGTGTTCCCAGTCTGCAGTGGTCAGTATCTATCAAAAGTGGTCCAAAGAAGGAACAGTGGTGAACCAGCGACAGGGTCATGGGCGGTCAAGGCTCACTGATATACATAGAGGGAAGGCTGGCCCGTGTTTTCTGTTCCAACAGACGAGCTACTGTTGCTCAGATTGCTGAAGAAGTTAATGCTGGTTCTGATAGAAAGGTGTCAGAACACACAGTGCATCACAGTTTGTTGCATTTTCGCAGCAAAAGGGGGACCAACACAATATTAGGCAGGTGGTCATAATGCTATGCCTGGTCAGTGTAAAATGTTTTAAAATGGGCAATATTTATTATTCTGTTATTAACCAGTATAATTTAGAAATGAACTTGAACTGTTACAGCTGAAGGAGGATTTGTTTGTTGCCACCATCTCTGGTGGTGGTTCTTCACCAGTTTTGCTAGATTTTGCTCTCAGCCAGGTTTTTTTCTCCACAGACATGTGCATCGCTGCTGCAATTTCCCTGCTGATGATATTGATTTGTGGCATGGCGACTTACGGTGCTTACAAGGTACATTTTTTACTATTAACAATTTTATTAAATTTAAAAAAATAGTGTAAAAATTGCAAAATAAACCCCATTAATTATTATTTTTCAGTGTTCCATGCAAGTTACATTTAAGTTTAGATTTTGGGTATAAACTGTTAAATATAGTGAAGTTTAAGCTTTAATACTATATGTATTTTTTTGGTTTTTGAGATTTTTCTATTTCATTAGTTATATATGGACTGAATGAGATAAGTGGATTGTTAAGCATCTTCCATTGTGTCTCTTTTAGTCAATGGCTCTGATATTAACAGAATAGCTCACTTTAATCCTTGCTGTTACTTGTTTAATAATTTTTCCTTTGTGTCAGTGCGTTTTCAAGTAACACCGAATCATTTAAGATGTTCATATATTAACTGCTGTAATCCTTCTTCACAGCAACATGCTGCTTGGATTATTCCATTTTTCTGCTACCAAATTTTTGACTTTGCGCTCAACACCCTGGTAGCAATAAGTGTCATGGTTTACCCGAACACCATTCAGGACTACCTTGAGCAGCTGGTAAGGAACTTGAACAGTCTTTGTCCTTTAATTATTTATCTATTCTGTTGAGCAGGTATTGAGTTTCTTGTTGAAATGGTTGCTTATGTTTTAACAGCCTGGGACTTTTCCGTACAAAGAGGACTTAATGTCCACCAATAACATCTGCCTAGTGCTGGCGGTGCTCGTTTTCATCGGCTGTATTTTGGCCTTTAAGGTAAACATGGAGGAATCATTCAGATTTTACGCCAGATGCAGTGGCACCATTTTCCAATACACTCCTGTGTTAATCAGCATTATATTTTACAGTATGAATACACTGAATAGCTGACATTTTGCACTCATTCATTTTTAATGGACTGTCACCAGAAACATGCAAGGGGTTGGAAAATGTTGAGAACTGGACTTTCTGTGAAAATAAATTATGCAAATTATAAGCAGAAATTGACCAGTCGTTATGCCAGAGCCATGTCAATGTTGTTCAACTGCAAATAATGTTCTGTGTGGCTAATTACACCTGCCATCAGCGTGGCGTAAATGGGCATGGGTGCAGTTTCCAGCTAGATACAATAACGAATACAGAATACAGTACTGCAGTGCATGCCTATAACATAAACAGCTTATGAGATATATTTCAACCTGTAGCGCTACAGTGGCAGCACACAATTTGTGGTTCGTACAAGAAATCAAAGAACTTGAAATCACATACTGGATATAAGTGCAGTGTAAGGAGGTCACAGGCATGCTGCACTCCATGGTGTTATATAATAGACTTTCGATAGCTAGAGTTAGAGTTACAAGACTGGATCGTCGTATAGGGTGGTGCCTGAAAAAGTGTAATGTACAGAATTCCTACAAACTGAGTCATTTCTAAATGAGAAATCAACAGCTATTATAATTACTGAATACCGGTACTGACATGATTTTGCGTCATTCAGTGCTTGGGAGGAGACATGAATTCTACATGTGATTGTTTTAAACTTTTACTATTAATGCTGGGTTATATGTTTACATTGAAATGCCGCTCTTATCATTTTGCATGTTGTCATAATGTTGAAAATTGATAGCCTGTTGTTTTTTTATTTGCCAGGCGTACCTGATCGCCTGTGTGTGGAACTGCTACAGATACGTTAGTGGAAGAGGCACCACAGAGGTCTTGGTTTATGTCACCACTAACGATACAACAGTAAGTCAAGGACGATTTACTGTCACACTGCCTCTACTGTGTGCTGTTATTTCTTACCTGAAGCACATCATGTCCCATTCTGACATGGGATAAATCATTAAAGGGAGACTAAACAAGAACAAGCCCAAGGGCATCTTTTATTAAGCCGTAATGAAATGCCAACATATTTGCACGACTTTTGAGGTTTTGTATAAACCACCGATCAAAATGTCTTGAAATTTAGTCAGCAAATTGACTGTTTTACTTTCAGGAAAAGAAAGTTGGGAAAAAGAAATCAGGAGAGATTGACTGAAACATTCCAAGTCTAGAAATGCCTACAGCAGTGCTTCCCAAACTGTGGGCCGCGGCCCCCTGGTGGGCCGTAGCGGTATTGCAGGAGGACCGTAGCTAGGCTAAATCAAAATAATAAAATTAAAATAATTAAAATATTTTAGAATAGAATATAAAAAGCTTCTGTTACACACTTTGATTCAATATAATTGTAAATAGTATGCAGACAGTATGTAGTGTTAAGGATTTAAATATATTTGTAAAGAATGTTTACATCATCTTATTTTCACCAGCATATAAAAATATTACATTTTATGGTAGTTCTCATAATTCACATGAAATTCTTACAAACTGGTTAATAAATGTTGATAAATTTGTGCAAAGAGACAATCTGCTTTATTAAATATATCTAATATACAAATATATGTATAAATATATCTTTATACTATTAATCAATATACTGTATTTTTTAAACAAAGAGGTTGGGGGGGGGGTCGTGGAGCTTTTGCTATGTATTTGGGGGCCTTACCCCTCTGAAGTTTGGGAAGCTCTGGCCTACAGCTTGCGAGCTATATTCGTTTACGAAATTGTAAACAAATATAAACAGGAAAACTAAGTAACCTCAAAATGAAGAAATAGATTAATAATAGAATGTATAATATAATCATGTCAAGGGTAATGATAGATCAAAATGTCTTGAAATTTAGCAAGCTGTTTTACTTTCTGAATAAAAATCAGGAGAGCTTGTCTGAAACCTTCCTGTAGTTATAATCTAGAAATATCTACAGCTTGTGAGTTATGATTAAAATCGTGCGCAAATATGATCAGAAAAATTAAATAATCTGAAAATAAAGAAATATTTTTTTTAATAAAGAAACATTAAAATAGGATGTTTAAGGATGTAATCATGGCAAATAATAGGACAATAATAAATAAATAAAAATACAGTGCTGAAATAATTATTTTAAAAAATGACAGTATGATTAAATGCTGATTTTTATAAAAAGGCTGCTAACATTTTAAGCCTAGCAACTCAGATCTGCTTGTCTTGATTATATTTAAAGTTAAATCACTGAATACACAGCTTCTGGTTTTGATGAATTTTTTATTTTTTATTTTTTGATTAATAATGTAGAGAGTCTCCTTCTGTCTGTCCTGTGTGGTGTTGAGTCAGTGTGACATGACTGTTAAGTAATCTCTAATCCTTTCTTTCAGCTTTTGCTGTTTTTATTTCATATTAGCTCTGTGAAGATTGTTAGTGTCTGCTAGATATGTGGCAGTGCTCCTTTGGAGTGTGCAATTGAATTCCAGTGAAAAGCAGATTTTCTCGCTCGTCAGCTGAAAGCCGTTACATAAGCGGTCATTATTGTCCAGTTCCTTTGAAATCCTCTCACTGGTGCAGTCAGACTCTGCAGATTAAATTAGGATCCGCTTATTCAAATTAGCCCTCCTTTTATAACAGAGTTATAGTGGCTTGCATAAGTATCCCCCTCTTGAACTTTACTACATTTTGCAGTGGAAATAAAATGGATTACATCTCACGAGCTTTCAAATAATGTGTCTGATGGTATAAGTATTCACCCCTAAATGCAACTAGCTGACAGTCATATAATTAGTTGGAAGTCCCACATGAGCTCAGTATTATTACACCTAGTCTTGGAAAGCCTCATCGAACAATCATGTCTCTGCCTAGAATGAAGCTGTCCACCATTATTATTCAGTAATAATTCTAAAAGATTAGTCAGAGGTGTAACTTTCAACATGATGCTACCACCACCATGCTTTACTGTGTGGATTCACCACAGTTGTAAATGCTAACACAATTACATTTTTTATTTATTAAGTAAATAAGTACTACGAGTTCTTGGGGGTTAATACATATGCTGCAATACACTGTAAGGTCATCTGGCTGTCATTGAGCATTGAGCAGCAGCGTTTTGCCCATGCAGTCATCAAAATCCTTGAACTTTTTGATAAAAATAAAAAAGGGAAAATCCCTCTCATGCCATCTTCTCATTTTTAGGTGCTGCTCCCATCCTATGAAGAGGTTGTCGCAATTCCGCCGAAGGAGCCTCCTCCTGAGTAAATCTCAGCCCGAGACAGATGTCAGACTTCTTCGGTTTCCTCCCCAAATATCCTCCAAAGAAATGATTTCTTCTGTCAGTGTTTCCTATTTCCCCTCACTCAAACCTTCAACTTTTTTACTCTGTGACGTCTCTATCCTTTGCTCCCTGAAGGCAGTAGTGTGACTTGCTCCTCCCTCTGCGAGTCTCCACAGCTTTCCTGGCAGCCCAGTGCTGTATGTCAGCTCCAATTTGGATTTGCACTTTCAGCGGTCAGTGATTATGCACGACACTGACCTCCCCTTTTTGAAATACTGTGAACTCCTCAGAACTGCCGCCGGCTACTGAAATACCTGCCGTTTAAATGTGGCAGGTGTAATAAAACACGCGAGTTACTTAAGAGCACTTTTCCAACTGGCAGTTTTCCCAGGAACCCGATGAATGTGGCAGCCAGGGTAATCTATCTATCTCCAATATTCTTCTTTATATTAACAGTGAATTGTGAGAAAAGATCCAGGATGACCGATCGACAGCATCTTAAACAGGTTTATTAAACACCAGTAGCCAATAGTTAAGGCAATTTCAAAAGTTTCAAATAATAATAATAATACATTTCAAACCATTTCATTGTGATGGGTTAAAAGAAATATTTTGCAAGTATTCCAAATTCAAGATCAGAAAAATTACATGTATATAGTCGCAATTTTATGAAGAAAAAAAAGAGAAAAAAAATGTGAAAGTAATCTTGTGATTTTCACAACATTATCTTCATTATCTTTCATCGGAAAAAAAAAAAAAAAAGAAGTGGCTATTTCACACACTTCCCCATATTGCTGATTTGTTTTAAACCCATACATCCAGTGGCTTCCGGTCCTATGCAGAGTCACCACATTGTTTTTGCACATTAGTCTTAATAATTCATGTTGTACGTTCTCTGATAGATACCGAAGGAAAGCTAGACTGTATGTAGCACAGTAATGTAGTATTGAATACGAATATGTGTGACGTGAAAAAATCTCCTGAAGTCTTCCCTAGCTTAATTCTGCTTAAGATTCGAAAAGTTATTTAAAGAGCTATGCAACAACTATGCAGAATTGTCTTCGACTGTACTATGTTTCAACACGGAGCACGTTCGTATCGATGCCTTAAACGAAGCCCGCAGACTTTGGTTCACTGCTCTGTCCTCTCGTTAGATTATTTCCCCTGGGATTGGCATTGTCCGCTCATCAATTATTTATAACGGTGTCACTTTTCTAGCTGATTTCAGTCATTATTCATTAAAAAGCTTTCCTCCTTGATTTATATCACGCTCTCTGGAGCAATGGAACGACGTTTGCTTATTAGGAAATGACAAAAAAAAAAGGGACTGAAATCTTATCACCAAACTACAGATTTTTCGATTTCTGCCATATTCTCTACATCGATCCCGTCTCTCAGAGTTCTGAAAGCACTGAAGTTGTCTGCTCGCTCCAGTTAAGTCTTCTATACAGTATAGCTTTGGATTGAAATGTAGTACCTGCAGTAACCATTTTGCCATCTTCTTGCCATGAATCAGAATTCAATCATTTTTGTCCTGTGATGTGTTTATAGATTCCTGAAAATCTAACATTATAACCTGATCCAATCACCTTAAATTTCTAAATGTGTAATATGTTTGCTTAGGGAAAAAATAAGAAAAAAAAAAGTTCAGTTCTGAAATTTCTTACTGGTTTTTACTGTCGGTCGTATGTTTTGTCTGTAACTGAGGTGATTCGAACTCAACGTTCTATCAGCTGCAATATTTGTACTGCACAGTTCTTAAAATTAAAAAGATTCTCATGTTGAGTTTACTGTAGTTGATTATTGAACCCTACAGCAACAGAGGCAGCTTGGTGGTGTAGAGGGTAGAGTTGACGTCTCCCAGTTCGATCCTGAGCTCGGGTTACGCACCTACAGTGTTCTCTGGGTCCAGAAAATCCCTGACCGGGACAGAGCACTTACTGAAGATTAAACAGTGAGAAGTAAAAAAAATTTTGTACCAGTTTACTAGGTATAGTTTAATGTTATTTGTACGCCATAACGAATACAGATTGTTGAGGGTCAACATGGTCCTGGCTATTACATTTCTGGCATTTGGCAGACGCCCATTCAGAGTGACTTACAATTTATCTCATTGACCAATTGAAGGCGTTGCTTAGGGGCCCAGCAGCAGCAGCAGCTTGGTAGACATAGGATTCAAACTCACAACCGTCTGATCACCTTAACCACTAAGCTATGACATCCCCATTTATTTATCATACTACACGTGGAACTATGTGGTCTAGTTGTGCAACGTAGTGACCTTTCTAGAGATCCACAAGACATCTCAAAGATTGCCCACAATCCTTTTTGGATGTCTGAATATCTTTCAGGCCATATCTCTGTAGAGATATTACGACTTACGAAGATTATGTTTATAAAGTTAGAGAGCATAGAAAGAATCCTCGGCTACATCTATACATCTTAAAATCTCCAGCTGTGCCTTCCTATCTTTGCTCTCACATCCAGGGACGGAAATATATGAAAGCAGATATACGAAAAATAATCTCCAAAAGGTTTTACGTCATTCTTACTTACTTTCTTCTTTCTATTATGTACACAACTAGGTCAGCTTTAATAAGGCACGAGTTGGAGCAAATATAAAAAGGTCTGCTGTCTGCCTTAATGGAATCTAATTAGATGAGAAAGACGAACAAAACATTGTTTACTTCACAAATGGGTTTCTTTTGATGGCTGATGACATCCTGCTTCATTATCGCACATCGTTACTCGTCATGTCTTCATTTTAATGCTTTTCTTCTCCCAACATAGTTAACAAAACTGCGGGCAGAACATGACAAATGACATCATGTGCTCTGAATATGCTTTTGTGACTTGCCCTTCGCTGTCGGCTTTTTAAGAGACATGCTTGCTAAGGGCAGCGTCTGCCATCTGCACTCGGGCTGTTTTTATTTCACGCCCGTCAGCAAAGCATCTGATCCAGCCACGTTCACAAACTCACACTTGCAAGGACACTTGTCTTTGAACCATCAGCATCCAGCCAATTACACAAAGCGAAAAACCGCATCCAGGCGATTCTTTGCCATTTCCTAGGAACGAATAGAAATGAACCACAGTGAAAAACATCACTGCATATACACCACTTCGGTGTACTGAGTCTTGGCAAAGTGTGATGCAGAACCAAACTTAAACCTGTAAATCCTTTAATACTCCTTTGGTGTAAGGTTTACACGGCATTTGCCATGTTGCAGACACAACCCAAAGGAATGATATGGGATGCTGTTACAGGGTTCTTAAATACACAGGATTGTAACCGGTAATACTAAAATAAAGTGAAATTGGACTTTACGAGTTTTAATTTTAAAGTCATGGGTCTGGATTGACCTTTCTATCGAATTTTCTAGTGTCCGTCTTTCTATAGATACAGATGTTTATACAAATGATTTAAGGTCTTAAGATTTCTTAAACACTTATTTTGTATTCTTTCCAAATGATAAAACCCTTCAGTAAAATCTTACATTACTGTAGTACACAATTCAGCAGAATTGAATGTTTTTCTGCCTATACATGCATTATAGATCATTTGTTTATAAATGATGTATTCTAGGCAAAAAAATCTTACCATTACATGATCAAATCTGATGTACCTGAGTGAAATAAGAAATCCTAACCATTATAAACATGTACTAGGTCTATATCGAGTGAAGACTTGGAAGGCTAGAGAGTCATAAACACATACTAAAATCATTTGATGGGTTATATAAAAATGTTCCAGGAACAAGACGAGGTGATAATCCAGACACATACCTCACAGCCTGAGAACCAGAAATATGGTGTCTCCATTCTTAAAATACAAACACAGGCATGTGAGGGTAGGTGATGAACATGTTTTCAGGTAAAGGTGGAGTATTGTTGAAATTTAGGTTAAGGTTAGTCCAGTGTGTAATCACCTTTGTTATATATTTCTATTAAACCCAAAGTCTTTTGAGCAATACTTCAATGTCACATCATTTGGAAAATACATTTCTTTTCCTTGGTCCCTTTAGAGTGAGGAGCCAAGATGTGATCAAGAGAGTGAAGGGGAAATGATTAAAACACCCATGGAAGACAACATGTGTATGATGTGAGCAAATAACCACAAACACAAAAACATGACCATTTTAACCATATTTATTTATAACAACTTTCAGGAAAAATGGATCTACTTCTCGCCCTGCTGTTGGTCAGGCATGCTTCTGATGATATCTGAATCGCCTGTGAAGAGAGATGAAAAATTTGTTAAATCTTTGGACGGAGATCTGACCTGGAGTGAACAGTGATTTCTGTAGATGCTGCTGTTGCTGAAAACGTGTTTTAGATTACTGTGGCTGAGATGACATTTACTTACCAGGGTCAATGATGGCAAGCGTGCACACCCTGTAGTATTTACCACAGGCTGTGCCAAGCTCGATGTTGTTTCCACTGTAGTGGTGGACACCAGTCTTGGCCAACATGGCATAGTACTCGATTTCTGATTTCCTGTGAGGAGAGGGGGGAAAAATAAGTTACTCAACTTCTAAACACAAACTCGTACCACAACACAAAACTCATACTAAACTATCGTCTACGGCTACTTACAACAATCTAAAACACAACTGCAAAAAAAAAAAAAACAACCTGCAGATCCTGTCAACACGACTCATTTCTCAGCCAAATGAATGCACTAGAAGCAAGACTCATGAACAAACTAATTAAAAGCACTTGATTGAATTTTCTGAAATGAATCCAATCCAAAACCCACATCATTAATATTTTTAAGACGACTTTTTCTAAGCCACCTTCAACACGAGTTTCCACAAACGTACTTGCTGCATGAATACAACTCCAAAAGGAGATGGAAGTAAAATCAGGTCTATTCTCACACCTTCAATTATTAAACCCAATTAATCAATCATTTAAGACAGATGAAGACTCAAACCAAGTAATACCCAGACTAGTTTACTGCTACTTTACTTTGTGTCTTAGTGAGAAACAGACAGACCCGTGGGCAACGGGAAAAGATATCTGATCAGTGGTATCTATCCTGTGCGTCCTTATTGCTTCCTAAAAATTTCTTTTTTTCCTTTCATCATTTCAAAAAAGGAGACACCAGGAATAAACATATATCTACTTCAGATTAAAAAGGAGCATGTTTATTTCCTTTTTTTTTTTTTTTTTTATATTGGCTGTGATTAGGCCACAACATAAATCAGAACAGGTTTACTTCTTTAAGCCACATAGACGGATTCAGCGACAGAAATGGGTTTGATCACATTCTGAAGTCAAAATATCTTCACCCAAAAACCTTGATAGTTTCATTGGGTGTATTTCAAAAACAAAGAATTACAGGTATGACTTGTTTGAGTATACTTAATTTAATTGGGAGACTCTTATTCATGCTGTTCGTCTGATATCGGGTCAATTTTCAGGCTAAATTTCACCCATGATGGTTTCAGACTGTTGTGCTTTGAATTTGCTTGTCACTGCTTGCATCACTGCCTTTCCTGTGGATGACAGTTTAGTGTAGTCCATATTGCTGGAATAACGGTGTAGGAACCATTCATTTGACTACATGACGTAGCGCTGATTTGAAGTGCACACACTGTGCACATCTGTAAGCAGCACAGTATGAAGAGCGAGTGCATTTAGAAACATGCTGCACTTTTCAATGTTTGTTTCTCAACATCCTTCTACTTTGCAACTGCTGATGTACAGCAGGGGCTCTCAAACTGATTCTCCACACTAAATATATATATATTTAGAGAGAGAGAGGGAGATATATTTAATTTTATTAGACATCTCTGCTGTCTTATGCAGCACCAGGGTCCTGGTGGAACCTCGTCTCATTTCACTATGTACTGCATCAAGGCATGTGTGGTTGAAATGACAAAAAAAGCTTCCTGACTTGACGAATAATTTGTGTAGATACCTCAGAGCAGGGCAGTTGTTAGCCAGGATGACCAGCTTGGCTTTGCCCTGGCGAATCATCTTCTGTGACTGTTTGTATCCCAGGACATATTTCCCACTCTTCATCACCAGCTGCAGTCTGGAGTTGATGGACTCCAAGGACTTTTTCTATGATGGAATAAAAGGATGTGTTAGGATGATAAACTCACACAGCTATCCTCATCCTGTACAGCACAGAATCCCGAACCCTGGTCCTGCGCATATCCTTAAAGTCAGGAAGACTTGTTTCATTTGGATTTGGTGTTAAGAGGAGAGAAAACAAAATGTTTAGGACCAGGGTTGGAGAGCTGGGATCTGGATCAACAATGAAGATTCACTCAAAATGACTATCCATGAAATGAAGCTTAATCTGACTGAGCCGACCCTGACACATACATCCTGCTCATTAAATAGAACTGAAATATGGACATAAAAACTAGTGATTAGTCATTGATTTTGACATTATA
Source organism: Hemibagrus wyckioides (assembly GCF_019097595.1). Lineage (NCBI taxonomy): Eukaryota > Metazoa > Chordata > Actinopteri > Siluriformes > Bagridae > Hemibagrus > Hemibagrus wyckioides. Next base: position 12,257,434 of record NC_080733.1, on the reverse strand, counting down.
AGCAATACAATGTCAGCGACTAAACCCGACTGTCTTACTAAACTCCTATGCTAGCGCTGTATCTACATTGCTAGTCAAGTTTCCGCGTGTTCTCGGTGACTTTAATCAAAACACTTTGCATTTCTTTGCAAAAACAAACGTATTATAAAGTCTCCCTCGTCTCCGTAACATTATAATAATAATGTTTATGTAGTTTTAAACACTGTAAATAGAGCACGAGGCCTCGGTGTGTCACTTCCACGTGAAAACCCAGGCGCCATGCGCGAGCCGCTCTCACACTCACCGTTTTCTTTGCGGCCACCATTTTAGCTCCAGTCCGTTCCGGCCAACCTGTGCACAAAAATATCACAAATAAACTCTTCCCTTTTCGAAATATAACAAAAAGAACCTATAAAGCGCACGATAAAATGGAGTATTTTCTCGTTTTGAAGAAGAGCCACACTTACTGCCTGGTTAACTCCAAGATGGCCTCGTAGAGAAAGGATTACCCAGAGTGCACCGCGCGCGTATACCACACGCCGTCATCGCGAGACTTACTTCAGATCGAATCTCAAATCACTCGCTGTTCACTCTATCCGAGCACTATGTAGGGATAAAACATGGCGTATGTTTCGGTATATGTAGTGCACTTCATAACCAATATAGATGCATTTGGGATCGAGTTCAATGCGCTTTACAGGCGAGAAAACTAGATACTCCCTTTTCTATAGTCTCTGCATCGTATGTGTGCTGGAATGATGGCGCTGTAGTGCATTACACTACATAGTTTAATTAATTGAATATAATTTCAGTCATTTATTGCGAATGGTCTATCTTACCTCCTCTACTGCTGTAAAACAACACAAACTTGTTCAACGAACATACACGATATTGCCAAAAGTTTTGGGACACCCCTCCAAATGATTGAATTCAGGTGTTGTTTTTCAGGGGTTGGCTTTGGCCCCTTGGTTCCAGTGAAATGATCTCTTAATGCTTCAGCATACAAAGACACTTATGGACAATTTAATGCTCCCAATTTTGTGGGAACAGTTTGGGGATGACCCCTTCCTGTTCCAACATGACTGCACACCAGTGCACAAAGCAAGGTCCATAAAGACATGGATGAGCGAGGGTGGTGTGGAGGAACTGCACAGAGTCCTGACCTCAACCCGATAGAACACCTTTGGGATAAATTAGAGCAGAGACTGCGAGCCAGACCTTCTCGTCCGGCATCAGTGCCTGACCTTACAAATGCGCTTCTAGTGGAATGGTCAAAAAATTCCCATAAACACACTCCTAAACCTTGCAGAAAGCCTTCCCAGAAGAGTTGAAGCTGTTATAGCTGTAAAGGGCGGGCCAACTCCATTTTACATTCATGTGCATGCAAAAGCAGATGTCCCAGATTTGGCCTGGCCCACAATCTCCGCTCTAATTCATCTTAAAGGTGTTCTCTCAGGTTGAAGTCAGGACTCTGTGAAGTTCCTCCACACCAAACTCTCTCATCCATGTCTTTATGGACCTTGCTTTGTGCACTGGTGTGCAGTCATGTTGGAACAGGAAGGGGTCATCCCCAAACTGTTCCCACAAAGTTAGGAACATGAAATTGTCTAAAATGTCTTGCTATGCTGAAGCATTAAGAGTTCCTTTCACTGGATCTAAGGGGCCGAGCCACACAGAGCTTTCCATTCACATTAAACTCAACCTTCCATTATATATAGCTTTACAGGTTTATTTGTTTTTGTGTTAACTCAAGAGGCCTGTTGAAATGTATAAAATGAATTAATTATGTAAAATGAATTCAGTGAATTGAACAACTTTGGTGCGTTGCCATTTCCAACACTGTAATAATTAAATAAATAAATTCTATACATACATTTTAAAGCAAAATGCAGGAGAAATGTTTGAGGGTTTGTGTTATATCCAGACACACAACAACAAACCGAATTGTGTATTATAAATTAAACAGAGTTCAATTTCACAAATACCCTCTGAATTAAACAGAACTCACTTTAAAAAGAAATCTCTTTCTAGAAATTTCTAAAAATCGCCTCCAGATGTCGCTGCTTTGACGTTGTTGTCCAATTAATAACACTTTTATTAACCAAAACCCTCATAATGTCCATTTGTAAAATACATGTCTTCATACAGATTAAAAAAAACAACTTAAAAATTAGTCCGTATTCTGTATCCTATTCACATATCTGTGTGTTTGGAGAACAAACTTGTATTGTCATGCGCAAGAGCTGATGGTGACGAACAGATTATTTACTAATGATGCGAATTCCGGCTCTGTTCAATGAGTCAGAGTCGACTCTTTCGGCTCCCAACTGGCTCACTGCCATTTTTACATCTAAACCAGTTATTGTTTAGTTTTGCTTACCTAGAACTAAAACATGTTTCATGAAATCTTCCTTGAATTCTACCTTCTGCATTGCATTTTATATAATCTACTCAAATAGTACACATTCATACATATTGTTCCTGCCATTTCTGTGCTTTATTAAGAAGATTCATTTACATTGATCATGATAACTGATCTCCTCCCACCTAATACACCACAAACAGCAGCCTTTAACAATCGACAGATGAGAAGAGAATTTTAGACTAATATCTAAAAATAAAGAAAAACGGCTCCTATAAGTGAGTCGACTACAAAAATTCACTTCAAAGAGCCGATTCAAAGAGCCGACTCAATGAGTCACTCCTATTTAATAAACACCTGCAGACTCCTTGTGTCTTTCTGAGTTAGGAAGGCAGGATGGGATGCAACTCCAGCACCACGGCCCAAGACACATCACATTTAAACTCCAAATCAGAATGTCCACCAGATTGTGCAGAATGTTATGGAACCAAGGGTGAGTTTTATTTTATAGTCTATATGCAGATTTTTCTTTTTCTTTCTTTTTTTAAAATGATTTATTTATTTATTCTTTGCAACTGTTAAACCTTCTACTCATGGCCATACTCATTATTAAAGATTAATATTTGTGGATGATTATAGTCAGTCCCTGAATGTGTATGTACACATTGACTGAACCTGTATTTGTACACATTGGTAGATGGTCTAAATTACTTCTTTTGGATAAGTTCAGTATCATAAGCCATTTCAATGCTTCCTCATTCATAGCTTCCAAAAGTGGATCTACATCTTATGTTTACATCTTAAATGTAAAATTCTCTATTAGCCAGGAATGACAGAAAAGTCATCAGAAAAACCCATAAGCTTTCACAAACCCCTTAATAACCCACAAGGAACACTTTTGCATAAAATCTCTGAAAAAGCTGAACGGAAGGATTTTCTCCTTCTCAGGAGCTGCATATTTGCTTTTTCCACGGATCTTTGCTTGTTATCCAGATATAAGAGTCAATACTTCTACATCAGTGGAAATAAAACATAGCTTGAGGACGGCAGTTCATGCAAATATTGTAGATATAAGAGGAAAGTAGGTGAGTTGCCATGTTACCACATCATCAAGTACATCACCATTACTGCTGCAACCAGCATGCTTAAAAATCTGTACAGGTCTATAAAGCCTTTTTTTTCCGGAACAGGTTACTTCAAAATGGAGCGCTTATAAAACACAGATTGAAATAAATGAAAACATTATAAATGAAAATGGAACATTTGTAGCTCAGGTGTGTCAGATAGGTTTTTTCAGGGGTCTAAATTGCCTGAGCACTGTGTCTGTGATTTAGCTAGATGTTAATGTATCAGCAGGTACCTGCTATGTCCTCTAATCATTAACAAGATGACCTCCAACAAAGTATGTTATAGTAACCAGCAACGCATTATGTGTTATGAATGAGGAATCTGTTAGAGGTATTAAAATAGTTTCTTGCTAGACTAAACCATAGGCTCCGATATCACTGGAAAGACAATTTCACCTTTTCCTGATTCCTTTTCATTTTATTTATTAGATACTTTTAAATGATGAGACCACACCAGATTGTTTCAGTGCCAGGATAACACACTAACCCTACAAAAACTAACCTTGTCTTGAAAAAAAGAGTCTGAAGCATTTGTAAGGAAGGACACTTATTAATGTTCACTCAGTTATATAAGTTTAACTAGCTACCTCCACTTAAAAAAGTCTGACTCAGTATCCATACTTTTACTTCAATCATGATGACCTGTTATTCACTACCTGTTATTTTAATTTTTTTATTGTGCTTTGGACATGTGAATAAACTAGAAAGTATGAAAAGAAGTGATAAAAAAGATGAATTTAATACTCAGAAAACCCTGGATTTACTGTATCGTATATCTAAGTGCGGAAGTCTGCATCTCCCATGCCATTTGGGAAGAGACAAAAGAAGGCAAATGTGCTTCTGAATTAAAATATCTATAAGGTCAGGTAAGGTACTTGTATACTGTACTTGTATTTGTACTTTCATTGTACTGTAATTGTTATTGTATACAATACAACACAATTTTTTAAAAATATATATAAGTACACCAACCAGGCATGACATTATGACCACCTGCCTAATATTGTGTTGGTCCCTTTTTTTTTTGCTGCCAAAACAGCCCTGACCCATTATGCACTGTGTATTCCGACACCTTTCTATCAGAACCAGCATTAACTTGAGCAACAGCAGCTCGTCTGTTCACTCCCCACATGCATCAATGATCCTTGGCCACCCATGACCTGTCGCCGGTTCACCACTGTTCCTTCCTTGTACCACTTTTGACAGATACTGACCACTGCAGACCGGGAACACCCCACAAGAGCTGCAGTTTCGGAGATGCTCTGATCCAGTTGTCTCTGATCCCATCACAATTTGTCCCTTGACAAACTCGCTCAAATCCTTACGCTTGCTGCTTCTGACACATCAACTTTGAGGACAAAATGTTCACTTGCTGCCTAATATATCCCACCCACTAACAGGTGCCATGATGAGGAGATCATCAGTCTTATTCACTTCACCTGTCACTGGTCTTAATGTTATGCCTGATCAGTGTATAATTCTAAATTTAGTAATCTGTAATTCTAAGAAACAAACATAAGGCAAAATCTATAGAGGGGAAAAAAAAGAAGTTTGTTCAATGCTCTTGGGTCATTTTACCTGACTTGAAAAAGCCAGTGTATGATATTTAGCAGGGTTTTAACAATTGTAACAGAAGGAAAAGATAAATATTCTTTCTTTCTTTTTTTTTATTTAATGATACAGGTATACAAAGTTTTTCAGGCAGTGTGATCAGGCTCTGAAAGCTGTGCTCGATGCTTTCAGCTTCCAACAAAACCCAATCCCCCAAAACACAGCTAATAATTATTATGCTAACATACTGTAGCTAAGTTACTGTGCATCCTATTTTTATATCTTTAGGATACATCATTATTATAGATTGATACTTTATATTTCTTACATTCAGTTAAAGTTGATTAATGACATTTTATGAAAACGTATTAACCAATAAAAACATGTTCTCTTTCAATCAAGCTTCGGAATCTGAAGCTTCAGCAGCAGAAGAGGCTGATCATGTGGAAGAAGAGGAATAACCAGGTCAGTGAGATCTCTGAAAGCTAATCGAATGCATTATTTTCCATTGTTTTCATCGTGTCTTGTATGCTTTGCAAATTCATGTCTTTCTCATTCAGGTGCAAGCGAGTAATACTGAGGCTCACAGACAGCATAGTATCATCCTGGGAGACGTGGAGCTACAATTACCATCCTGATCCCGAACAACATCTTCCAAAGTGTTATTATTCCTTCTGTTTGCTAATGATTACACCCATGCAACAAGTTCCTGTTATCACCTGTTATAGCCTCTATAAACAGCCTATAAACACCAGCCTCTTTATTCTCTCTTCTGAAGTAAATAAGACCATAACACAGCTTGTCATGTCATCAATCTGTATCATGTATCTGGGTGATTTATTATTAGACTTTGGGTTTGCCACACAAGGCTGAGCTGTTCTTATGGAAATGATATGAAGTATTACAATGAACGCAGTCCAAGGATTCATAATAACTTGCGATTTGGATTACAGAAATGTAGTAAAGACCGTTGGACTAATCAGATTTGTGAAATCAACAGAGCTGTGGCATAAAACTCAATAATTTATAGAAATCTTTCTACTGAATTGAATTTTTTCGATAAAATCCCAATACAGAACATTTACAATAGATAACTGCTCACATTTTGGTAAAAATATTTCTACATTTTATCCATTAGCACAGGACTATTTCCCTAAATTTTAGAATTTGGCGGCAAGGTGGCTTAATGTGTGTGGAGTTTGCATGTTCTCCCCGTGCTTGGTGGGTTTCCTCCCACAGTCCAAAGACATGCTACTAGGCTGATTGGAGTCTTTAAATTGCCCATAGTGTGTGATTGCGTGAGCGCCCTGCGATGAGTTGGCACTCCATCCAGGGTGTATCCTGCCTTGATGACCGATGATGCCCGAGTTAGGCACAGGCTCCCTGTGACCCAAGGATAGATCGGATAAGCGGTACAGACAATGAAAAAAAAAAAATTATATATTTATATATATATATATTAGAACTTGAGAATAACCCAATTTGGAAGGCACAATCTGGCAACCCCAGTGGCCATGTCAAGCTCAATGAAACTGAACATTTTCTGTGTGATTTCACCAGGTTACAAAACCAGGTTACAATTTATTCCTGTGTATTATTATTATTATTATTATTATTATTATTATTATTATTATTATTATTATTATTATTATAATAATAGTGTAGGAAATGGAATAGATAAAGCTGATGTAGAGACACAGAGTCAAATCATGGAAAGTACAAATAGGAAAAAAAAATTAAACATCAACTCAACAAGTTCACAATGAGTTATAAAGTCAGTAGCGTATTGCAGTACTGCTGTGTAGAAACTATAAAGGCAGGTTAGGGTGAAGGCTGACACGGATCTGGTTCCAGTCCAATTCTAGCTTTACAATTTGGGCGTGTTTGCGGCACTTAGTCAGGATGCGTCTGTTATGGGTCCCAACACGGCGATTGCCTCGATCTCAACAAGGCCACCCTATAGAGAGAGGAATATAAACAAAAATAAAATAAGCAACAAATTGAGTGTAAAACATTTCAAACTTCATCAATCAACTTTTGTGGAAAACTACTTGAATTGGTGAAGTTGGCACAGGATTCTTCTTTTAAAGTACTTTACTTCCAGTGAACACACACATACACCAATCAGGCATAACATTATGAGCAGTGAGAGGTGAAGTGAATAACACTGATCATCTCCTCATCATGGCACCTGTTAGTGGGTGGGATATATTAGGCAGCAAGTCAACATTTTGTCCTCAAAGTTGATGTGTTAGAAGCAGGAAAAATGGGAAAGGGTAAGGATTTGAGTGAGTGACTGGATCAGAGCATCTCCAAAACTGCAGCTCTTGTGGGGTGTTCCCGGTCTGCAGTGGTCAGTATCTATCAAAAGTGGTCCAAGGAACGAACAGTGGTGAACCGGAGACAGGGTCATGGGCGGCCAAGGCTCACTGATGCACGTGGGGAGTGAAGGCTGGCCCGTGTGATCCAATCCAACAGACGAGCTACTGTTGCTCAAATTGCTGGAGAAGTTAATGCTGGTTCTGATAGAAAGGTGTCAGAATACACAGTGCATGACGGGTCAGGGCTGTTTCGGGAGCAAAAGGGGGACCAACACAATATTAAGCAGGTGGTTATAATGTTATGCATTGTTGGTGTATGTTATTACTTTCTGTGATAGCTGTACTCATGAATAAAAAACAATGATGAATAAAAATCTACAGTAATTTAGATTCCCCCTAATATCCCAAATTTTCCTTAATTTTGTGATGACAAAAATCCTGGAGGGACTGACTAAGGTAAAAGCAATACAAAAACTACCATCAGATGTTAAAGTAGTGTTCTTTAAAATCCTGTTACATTCCATAATGATGTTATTTCTCTAAATAAATGCTCCTCAAACTAAAGCTGCAAAAGACATATCCTTTTTGGATGATCAGCCCAATGACACACATTTGTATGTTCAATCCCTGGTTCAATTAAAATGATGATAAATTGATCTGAATTGTCACATTTTATTTACAATCTCTTGATAAACGGCCGACAGTTCATTTGGTTTAAAACCTGATCTTCTGTCTTGATGAAAAAACAAATCGAGCAAATCTTTTAAACAGCACAGTAAATAATATATCCACCATCATAGACTAGTGCACTTACTCGAGGCAGAGCAGCAACTTGATAAGCAGCTCTAGCTGGGAAATTGCTGCTGAAGACTGTTGAAGGCGGAAAAAGAGAGATAATAATGAAACAGCGCCACCATGTGTGCATGTGAGAAAGCAACACAAACTCTCTGTAGCTGCCAGTCATGTACTTACACTGCTTATAAACATCATTGACGTTGTTGAAGTCATTCATGTCTGCCAAGAGCACAGTGGTCTTAACAACTGCCAAAAAAGAAATGTGTGATTTATGAGTAATAGTAAATCAGATACACGGCACATCTCTATTTACTTCCACAGTGTGGAATATCTTTTCTCTAAAAAAAAAAAAAAAAAAAAAAAAAAATGATTTATATGCATAAATAGTATTATATTAACATTTCACTTTTTTTTTTACTGTTTATAAAAGTTGCAAAAATAAATAGTCCACATTACAAATAAATATCAAATTGTTTTTAGAAAATGTTTAAAAAATTAGAAAATGTTTTTTAAAATATTTTTTTTTAAATATAAAATCATTTTATTAACATTTATCTTTAGAGTTAATGACTAATTTTATATATAATTGAAAAAAAAAAAAGAAAAATAGAAATAAAATACATCCATTTCTGGAATATTTTCAGTATTGCATTTCTGTTTCATGTCTTTGACCTACCATTTCCATATCCACAACCAGCTGCTTTCAGAATCTCCCCCATGTTAATCAGGGCCTTTGGTTTAAGAACAAATACAATACAGAAATACAGAAGATATAAATACTTAGGAAAAAATATGTATACACATTAAAAATAAATCCATTAAACATGTTTAATAATATAAATATCGAGCTCAGTGGGACCATCTCACCTGTTTAGCCTGGGCCTGGACACCTCCTGCTACTAACTGACCTGATACTGTGTCCATTCCCAGCTGCCCCGAGATGTACATAGTGCGATCCACCACCACGGCCTGGCTGAATTGATAAGCAATATTCATTCATTTAATAATCATAGCTAAACCGAGCGTTTTGTATATGCAAATTGACACCAGAAACTTTGTTAGACTTTGTACTTTTTCACGTCCTGTTATAGTCAGACTGACTGAACATAGTCAGGCTTTATATCTTTATATCTTCTATTTATATTTTCTATTGTAGATCATCTTAATAAATAATAATTCAGCTGAAAACTGTAGTAAGGTGCCAAGTAGAAAAAAACCCCAGAACAAATTCCAAAAGTCACATTAAACCTGATGACCGCCCTCACTGTCTATTCGCTGAGACAGTGCCGCCCCTAAGTGACCACCATGACAGTGTCCAGAATAACACATAATTACACATTTCATTTAAAAAAGTGATCTCGGACAGCTTTGAAGTAGGAACCTGATGTGTGTTGCAAGAAACAGGAAAAATGCTGGTGTTATGAATCCTGTGGTGAAATCTTAACACAAGAATAATAAGTGTACTTGTATTTTTAGAGACATGTGCACCTGTTCATCTTAAAATAAAAAAAATAAATAAAAAAATCAATCTCACCAATATGTCACGTGTCACCTTACCTGTATATGCCCTGTCTAACAGGGGCTTTGGATGTATAAGGTATATGTCTTCTAATTGAATCCATCTTATCAGAAAAGTAAAGGAATATCCACAAAGTTGCAGTGCTGTATATACAGAGCTATACTCTATAAGACCCGCCCACCTCACTGATAATTAACTAGTGTTGATCATGACAGACAGGTAAAGGTGCTCTGTAACATGATTTAGATCTGATTAAGTCACCTGAAGATCTTTAATAATGCAGGAAATCCGCTGTCCACATGCATGAAGTTTCAAACCTCAATATCAATATTTCACTGACCTGTAAGGTCCGATCGCAGCCGGAGCAGCGGCAGTATTGATAATCCTCCGGATTACTGCAGACATTTTGCTTCGACAGGTCGCAGTTTCTCGGGTTGAAAACTTTCAATGGAGTGTATGACAGGAGGAATCACGCTGGAGCTTGGAGTTAATGGCCACTGACGGACTGCACAGTGCGCATGCGCCTCATTTCCGCAGCACATAAACGGAATGCGTGTTGTGCATGCGCAGAACAAATCGCGAAAACAAGCCGGACATGACGTTTTGCTTACTTAGCGTATAAATAAACTTTTAAAACGGAATAAATGTACAAAGTCATCAATAGCAGAATGAATGGATTTATATATATATATATATATATATATAAATTGATTAAAACACAAATATGTCGCGTTCATAACATTATAAAGTTTTTTGTTATTTGCCTGATTAATCAAATTTTATATAAATATCATAAAGTTTACCTATTAAACTCATAATATTCACAATGTACACAATCACATTACTTTAAATTATAATGAGTATTTGATCACCACATTTAATCCCAAATAACACAAACCAGGCATAACATTATGACCACCTGCCTAATATTATGTTGGTCACAACATTTTTGCTGCCGAAACAGCCCTGACCCATCATGCACTGTGTATTCCGACACCTTTCTATCAGAACCAGCATTGTTCTTCAGCAATTTGAGCAACAGTAGCTCGTCTGTTGGATCGGATCACACGGGTCAGCCTTCACTCCATACGTGCATCAATGACCCTTGACCGCCCATGACCCTGTCTGCGATTCACTTTTGTTCCTTCCTCGGACCACTTTTGACAGATACTGACCACTGCAGACCGGAAACACCCCGCAAGAGCTGCAGTTTTGGAGATGCTCTGATCCAGTCGTCTAGCCATCACAATTTGGCCCTCAAATCCTTACACTTGCCCATTTTTCCTGCTTCTAACACATCAACATTGAGGACAAAATGTTCACTTGCTGCCTAATATATCCCACCCACTAACAGGTGCCATGATTAGATCATCAGTTCTACTCAGTTCACCTGTCAGTGCTCATAATGTTATGCATGGTTGGTGTATTCCCAGTTATGTGGATATATTAAGTGTATACAAAATGTATGCCTTTAAAATGTCATTTCTAGCTACTTTCAGTAAAAATGTAATTGCAGTTGCTTTTCAGTAGCTTTTTTTCTTTGGTAAGTGGATATGCTAGAGGTATTAAAAAATATAATAACCCAATAATCAACAATTTACAACTTTTCTGATACTGTAAAAACTGAATTGACCCTCAGAGTAACCTCAGGACTTTATTACACAGCAGTATGTTCTGGCTCACACCACTCAGGGTTTTGTTCAGAATCCTCCTTGAGATGACATTAGAAAGTGACACAAAAGAGAATCTGCCCTCCTCTGGGCATCACCAGAGAGAGGTATTATACAGTATATCTGCTGAAAAGTCAAACAGTATCAAGTTTGCTGAAAGGATATTTAGTCTTAGAATATTATCAGTAAGTCCTGGGAAGAGCACAGGGGAGCCTTTATGATTTATGATCATACTAAGGAGATATACATAAATGTTGGTGGATGAATCAATTTAGATTAAAAAACAAACAAACAAAAAACGAAATAAATAAGTGACAAGAAAGTGACATTTATTAATGAGTGACACATTTCTATTGCAAGAAAACCTTTCCCCAAAATATCAAGACTGAAAACTTCAGGTGAAAGGTAAAGTAGTAAAGTAGAAAACATCACTCTGTGTTTTTAATCATTCAGATGCATGTTTACAAAAATCAAATGAAAAACATTTATGCTTAAGAAAGGTTTTCTTGCAACAGCAGCTATAAATGGTTATAAAAATGCACAATAAATTAGAATCGAGTGGAATTTTATAATACATGTCCAAGTATGAAAGTTTATATAACTGATCAAAGACAAGAGTAAGGCATTTTAAGCACAAATCAAACTCATTTCTTAAGCAAGTACTTGGAAAACTAATTCACCAAACAAGCTAGATGTCATATCATTTTAAGACAATATTAGCAAAATGTCCACAATAGGCCTCAGTGGAAAACTGCTAATCATAAAGGTCCATGTACTACATCACATAGCTGTCCTACATCACTGTGCAGTATGTAACAGTTTCTTCCATTACGACAATATTGTTACAGTCATTTATTTTTTTCTTGAAATTATATTTGTGGTATTGCTTAAGTACCAGTAACAGACAGACCAAATAATAATGCTGGTCCCATAGACACAGAGATTATACATTGGAAATGTCATTTCAAAACAAATCAGTCAAGAGAAAGTACTGTTCGTCAACCCCTGAGATATAAAGTGACAGTTCGAGGATGTGGGATTTGTTTACAGGAGTGTTTACTGAGCATAGGATTCCAAAGTGAAATAGATCAACGTGGAAAAAAGGACAATTTCAAAAACAAGCAAAATGACATTCAATAGAGGAATCAAACGTGAAACTTAAATACTTCATGCATATTTACAGAGATAGGGTGGTGTCCGTAAGCAAAAGCTTAATAACCGTAAGGAGTACAGTTATAATAATTGCTTCACTATTTTCACTTACTACTGCAAAGAGGACATTTCAAGCTTCACTCAAATCCCCAGTCTACTAAAACCTGGTCCCATAGCAGTAGAAACTTCACTTAGACCTATTCCAGACAAAGTAAGGGAAGCCCATTAAAGTTTGGGCTGACTAATGAAAGCTCTCTATTATGCTCCACTAGTTTGATTGTCTTTGGTTTACTTTAATAATTCTTTATTTTGTGTGGTAATTTATCCAAATAGTCACATGATTACAGAGGCAGAGGAGCCAATATCTAAATTTTAGACCAGGCATTCCCAAACCTTTTGGGCAAAATATCCCAAATGGATATTATGAATTTTCTGTAATCCCATGCCTTGACCACGCTATATTGTTTCATGTTTAATTCTAGATTTATATAGGACTACTGCAGCATTTGCACATTTTTTGTTATGTTAGTAACATACACTGATCAGGCATAACATTATGACCACAATGTCTAATATTGTGTTAGTCCCCCTTTTGCTTCCAAAACAGCCCTGACCCATCAAGGCATGGACTTCACTAGATCCCTGAAGGTGTGCAGTGGTATCTGACACCAAGATGTTAGCCGCAGATCCTTTAAGTTCTGTACGTGGGCCCATGGAGGCCCCAACTTGCAATGTACAGGACATAAAGGATACTTATAGGACACCTTTGACCACTGCTCACCCCACAAGAGCTACAGTTTTGGAGATCCAGTCGTCTAGTTATCACAATTGTCAGACTCGCTCAGGTTCCTGCTTCTAACACATCAACTTTGAGGATAAAATGTTCACTTGCTGCCTAATATATCCCACCCAATAACAGGTGCCATGATGAGGAGATCATCAGTGTTATTCACTTCACCTCTCACTGCTCATAATGTTATGCCTGATCGGTATAGTGTATGTGTAATGTAAATGACTAAAGAACAAAGAAATCTTCCTTGCACTGATTTACTGGCCAGTTCTGTTGTTATAAATGATCTGTGAAGCAGAGGAATCTGATTTTGCCTGTACATGTGGAAGCAGTGGTAACATGAGCAGTATTATAATTTACACACCCCGGTTTGTATATTAGGCACATCCAGGGAATTTGCAAGCAACGTTCACAAGATGACACCTCAATCAACACACTAATTAGTGATATTATGCACAGCTATTAAACAGTCTGATCAGCTCTGTCTCTTTTTAAAACTTTCCAGCATCATTATGATTATTAATCATCTCAAATCCAAAACTCTGACTGTATACTGAAAAATATTTGCTTTTGAACACAAGTATGTAAAACAGAGCTTACAGAAGGTTTAAATGTGACAAAATAAGCTGAACTGATTAGTATTAGTACTCAGTAACAGTCTAGAATATTACACGTGATGAGACATGATGCTAGCTTGTTTAATGAAGGCTTGCCCATTATTATTGCTGACCTACGCTAGTGCAGCATGTCATTATAGTGGAAAAATACTAAAATAATATATAGTTGTTCATTTACATGTGGCTTATATTATCACACAAAATCCTCTTTAATATTTCTAATATCAATTTGTTTAAATAAATGAATGAGACAAAAGAGGAGCTGTTGAGTTTTTCTTGGGACCCCATTTGTAAATCCTCATACGGGGTCGCAACACCAAGTTTGGGAATGCCTGGTTTAGACACCGCATCTGTGACTCCTTGCTATGGCGATATGAGAGATATGTTTTCAGATAAAACAGTGGTCTGACCAATGGTGAATAAAACTGACCCAATTTACTGAGAGGAAAGGTGTTGAGATGTGAGATGTGAAAGACATTTTTCACACGTTTCTGGTGGTGGTTATGTTCTCTTGTGCACAAGCGTCATCTAGGTGAGATCTGAATAAGTGTAAAGATTTGTAGATCAGTTAGACTTGGGTCTGCTAAATGAAAGCCTTCACTACCTTACACAGGAATTCCAGCTCATTGGAGGTTGAGAATGTTTCATCACATCAACTGACTCTCTTGATTTGCTGCCATTTCTTACCCTTTACACTTTAACCTTAAATGTTGCTGTATTTGTTATTGTACACAGTGCAACCGTTGAAAACAAGGCTCAGGCCTCAGATAAATTCCCTAGAAATAATGTACAGCATTCTAATACTTAGCTAGATGCTCCTGCGGCTAATCAGCAGCTGAGGGTGTACAGTAAGAGGCTCAGCATCAGAAACTGAATATAAGACTGTAAAGAGGGGAAATAATCTGGCCTGCCAGTTCTTTTTTTTTTTTCTTTCTTAATGTACTTGCTTTCTTCCTGGAGTCAGTCTTAAAAGTTTTGTTGCCGGCGCTTCTTGGCATCCATGGCATCGAGAATGGGCTGCCTCTTAGCTGTGTAGCGCTGCCGCAGCTCCTCGATTTCCCGCTCCATCATGGGGTCCAAAGCACTGAGGCGCATCTGCAGCTCCTCAAAGTCGAGGTTTTTCAGCTGCGCACACAAATACACCCAGTAAGCATGCAACAAAAACTCCAATATATCTCATTATATTTTACATAGTAAACACACGGTGAAAAAGACAGCATTTGGGACATGGCCTAACTGATATAAAGAGGCTTGAAAAAAGAAATGGTTAATATGATTAAATTAAGAAATTATTGTCGATCCCAGGTTAGTATGTGAGTGAATCTGAATACTACTCTATGCCTACAACTACAGATCGCGAAAAAAGCAAAATGACATTCAATATAGGAATCAAATGTGAATACTTCATGCATATTTACTATAGGAAGTACATAATAATTATAATAATTGCTTCACTATTTTCAATTACTACTGCAAAGAGAACATTTCAAGCTTCATTTAAATCCAGAGTCTACTAAAACTGGGTCCCAAACCTCACTTAGACCCATTCCAGACAAAGTATTGGAAGACCAGTTGAGTTTGGGCTCGCATTACCCTTGTTACCTTATTTATATGCAAATACATGTTTGAGTTCTTGACGTAAAACCTACTCAAAATGCCCATAACTGATTTACTTCTACTTACAAAATCAAAGTCTCCATCTTGTGGTACTTTCCAGTTGTCTGGGAAAGCAGTCTTGGGCATGTGATAAGGGTCCTGCTGGTTGTGATTATAACTCTCCTGTGCTTTGTTTGAGTCCTGCTTGTCAAAGTAATCCATGAAAGATGGACGTTGGCCTTGTGGAACGGTTGGATTTCCTATATATATATATATATATGGAATAAAAAATGTTACAATGAGGAAAAGAAAAAGCAAATCAGGCTGTAAATCTTTCATGAAAGTTCCACACCCACTTCTCATTGAGCCCACATCTTCATCCTCGTCTTCCTCGTCGCTGTTGATGACCATGGTGCCCAGGTCTGACTCCAGCATGGTGCTGCCGTGCTCGATCATGGTCTGAGCGCCGTCACTCATAGTGCCTGTGGCTCTCATGGTGCCGGCACTTTCTGAGCCAGACTTCACCATGGTGTGAGAGTCCACTTCCACCTCTTCCTCCTGTAACACACACAGACAAACAACTTGAACGTCCTCAGCATGGGCTATGTAATATAAGGTATTAACAATCAAGCAGTCAAAGCACAGAAATAGAAAGGACTATATTATACACTAAGCCTACCGAGTTGTCATCCTCCTCTTCCAGCTCACGCTGCTGCTCCTGTTGTCTCTTTGCCTTCATCTCCATCGCTTCTGTGATCAGGTCCCTCAGAATGGTCACTGGTTTAGCACTCGTTATAAAGGGATGCTGTAAAAAGCCACAGAATGAAAAGAGCTAAGATTTCAAGACCTTCAATTACTTTTAAAAGATCTCAATTTCATTTCATGTGAGATGTTCAAAAGTACAGCGAAAAGCACTGTGGGATATCAGTGTTGTGTTTGTGCCAAGATATAAGGGGTGTTGTTTAAATCTTAAGGGCTGCAATGACACTGATCAGCCATATCATTATGACCACCTGCCTAATATTGTGTTAGTCCCCATTTTGCTGCCAAAAAAGCCCTGACCCATCAAGGCATGGACTCCTCTAAATCCCTGAAGGTGTGCTGTGGTATCTGGCAGCAAGATGTTAGCAGCAGATCCTTTAAGTCTTCTAAGTTGCAAGGTGGAGCCTCCATGGATCGTTCTAGTTTGTTTCACACATCCCATAGATGCTCAATTTTATTGAGATCTGGGGAATTTAGAGGCCAATTCAACACCTCAAACACGTTGTTCTGCTCATCAAACCATTCCTGAGCCATTTTTGCATTGAGGCACGGCGCCTTATCCTGCTGAAAGAGGTCAAAGCCATCAGGGAATAGTTTCCATGAAAGGGTGTACATGGTCTGCAACAATGCTTAGGTAGGTGGCACATGTCAAAGTAACATCCACATGGATGGCAGGAGATGGCATCAGTTTTATTCACTTCACCTGGCCATGTTATGGCTGATCGGTGGAGTGAAAGTGGTGATTTGACAGCACTGTATTTTGAATGGAACTGGTTTTAATATAATTTAATAAAGTAAGTGTTTTTACTTAAAATGCTGTAGAACTCTAGCAAACCAGCACTAAACACTGTTACAGCCTGATTGTAGTGTGATCTTCGGTTTGCTTCAAGATTAAATGCTCAACATGATGTGTGAAAGGAAACTGCCCCGGAGCAGGCCACAGAATAACGTGATTGGGTGCACTTATCACATTACTTCCTGTTTCAATAGACTGTGACTAAGGAAAACATCAGAGCTCTACAGATGAAACAGAAAGCCATTAGGAGTTTCGACAGATAAGCTTTACCAGATCTGCTGATTTCTGTCCAGTAAAAGTAAAGAAACATGAATAAAAACAACTCTTACTCAAATAAACTTTTAAGGGAACAATAAAAGGAATATATTTTGTCTCTTGTTTTAAAAGTGTACAGGAGAAGGAAATTGTCTGACTAAGCCATGGTTCAGAAGAAAACAACGTGTCGTCAGTAATGACACCCACAGTGAGAAGTGAAACTTCGTTGGTGAATATTCACAAACATTTAATCAGAAAAACAAACAGAAACCGGTATCTGCGAATTGTTCTCCATTTCTGAGAGCACACAATTTGACAGCATTCACTTTACACACCTGTAACAGTTGAGTAGCTGTAGCTCTCTGCTCTGGGTTCTTCACTAAACATTTCTTTACAAAGTCTGTGAAATCGTCACTCCACAGCTCGGGTTTCCGGAATGTTGGGGGTGGATTCGTTGGAATCATAAAAATCGCCTAATGAAGAAAAATAGGACCCGGGTTGTTAACAGCTTCTAGTTACTATTAGACTACATGATCAAAATGTGTATACTTCACTCACTCTCATTGGATGAATGTCCGCGTAAGGAGGTTTGCCCTCTGCCATTTCTATAGACGTGATACCCAGCGACCAGATATCTGCCACACAATTATACCCGATCTCCTGAATCACCTCCGGTGCCATCCAGAACGGTGTGCCGATCACAGTGTTCCTCTTAGCCATCGTGTCCTTTTGCAGACAAGTGAACACATCTGTGATAAATCACTGATCACATCCACACAGATATAATCCATAAACCTGAAACTGTATTCGGTAAACACTTACAGTAAGCTGTCCAGCCACTCCGAAGTCTGCCAGTTTAGCATGTCCCTCAGTATTGAGAAGAATATTCCCAGCTTTGATGTCTCTATGGATCTTTCTCATAAAGTGCAGATACTCAAGACCTTTCAATGTAGATTTTAGGATAGTAGCAATCTCGTCTTCTGTGAGCTGGACAGAACATGAGCGAAAACATTACTCCTGTCCTTTACATTAAAACAAAAGCATTGTTTGACTCTTTCCAATAGCCATAATTTATTCTACTTACTGTTTTGTTACGTAACCGGATGATATCAGATACAGAGCCAGCGCCACAGTACTCCATCACAATCCACAGGTCTGTGTTTTTAAAATAACTTCCATAGTATTTAACCACATAGGGACTAGACAGAGAAACAGAAGATATTGTTAATGACACTCTAAACATGAACCAGACTTACTGTGGGGTCATGGTTAATCAACAATATATACCATTCAGACACAACATTATGACCACCTGCCTAATATTGTGTCAGGCCCCCTTTTGCTGCCAAAACTTCCCTGACCCATTGAGGCATGGACTCCACTAGATCCCTGAAGTTGTGCTGTGGTATGTGGCACCAAGATATTAGAAGTAGATCCTTTAAGTTCTGTAAGTTGTGAGGTAGGGCCTCCATACTTACAGGACTTAAAGGATACTCTTGATAGATACTGACCACTGCAGACCGGGAACACCCCACAAGAGCTGCAGTTTAGGAGATACTCTGATCCAGTGGTCTAGCCATCACAATTTGGTCCTTGTCAAACTCGCTCAAATCCTTACACTTAACCATTTTTCCTGCTTCTAACACATCAACTTTGAGGACAAAATGTTCACTTACTGCCTAATATATCCCACCCACTAACAGGTGCCATGATGAGGAGATAATCAGTGTTATTCACTGATCTCACTGCTCATAATGTTATGCTTGATCGCTGTATAACAAACAATATATAGCCAAAGGTTTGTGGACACTTGTTTGTGGACAGCCATGTGCTTTTTCAACCACTCATTATAATAACCTTCACTCTTCTCTGAAGGATTTTACTAGATGTTGGAGCGTGGCTGTAGGAATTTGTGTTCATTCAGCCACAAGATCAGGCACTGATGTTGGGAGAGGAGGCCTGGGGTCTAGTCAGTGCTTCAGTTCATCCCAAAGATGTTCAGTGGGGTTGAAGTCATGGCTTCAACCAATTCTTCCATTCCAATCTCTAAACCTTAATGGAGCTTATTTTGTGAACAGGAGCATTGCTTAATATTTTTAAGAAACAGTCTTTGCCTTCTAGTACCCCCACTGCTGCATATTTTGTCAACCAATGCAGATTTATTGGTACAGAGTACACCTGTTAATAAAAACAAATCAGAGTCAACATACTACACTTTTACCTGTCACATTGTTGCATAATGGAGATCTCCTTGATGATCTCCTGCAGGTCCGACTCCACAGGAACCTGTTTAATGGCCACCACTTGGCCTGATTCTTTATGGATTGCTTTGAATACACTTCCATAGGACCTGAACACACAATTTCATCAGATGCAATCAGAATACATTTTGGTCACCTACTTAATCTCTACCTGTTAAATTAAAATTTCACATTACCCTTCACCAAGTTTTTCAAGGACATCAAAGACTTCTTCTGGTTGCTTGGTGAGACTGTCTTCACTAAGCTTCTTCAGTTTACTGTGGGGACACACGTGAGGTGTTACAACATGACCGGTCACCCATGGATCACCCGTTAACGTATTGTTATCCTTACTAAGTAGGCAGCTATGGCGAAAATATAATATATGAATATAATCATGACTGGAATTCACAAAACTTTGTTTTGCCAACAAAGCACCAACAAACCATTGGATTGTAGTAAAAAAAAAATTATATATATATATATATATATATATATATATACAGCTCTGGAAAAAAATAAGAGACCACTGAAAAATAATCGGTTTCTTTTGTTGTATGTATCGGTGAGATGAACAGTTTTGTTTCATTTTTTGGGAACTGCTGACAATATTTCTCCTAAATTCATAATATAACTATTGTTATTTAGAGTGTATATTTAAAGGAAATGACAACACATCAAAATAACCCAAGATCATGCAGTATTAATAACTCAAATAAAACAAAATGCAAATCATTTGCAAACAAATTGTGTTAATGCTTTGGCTAAATAACATCAGTAATCAGTATTTGGTGGAATAACCCCGATTTGCATGCGTTTCAGTCTTTCACATTGCTGTTGGGGAACTTTATACTACTCTTTTTGCAAAAAAAAAGCAAACAGCTCAGCTTTGCTTGATGGTTTGTGACCATCCATCTTCCTCTTGATGACGTTCCAGGTTTTCAGTAGGGTTCACATCTGGAGATTGGGCAGTGGTCCCTTATTTTCTTTCCCCAAGAGCTGTATATATTATTGTTTTTAGCTTTTACAAAAACAATAAGAAAAGCATTGAACTGTTGATACAAAATAAGTTAAACTGAGTAACAACGAGGGGCTTAACACACTGACATTTGACAATACCCACAATACTTAAAGGCAAGACACTATGTTGAAACAATAAAGCTGGTCATGGTAATCATTTCTCAGATCTATAACATGCCTTCTCTCAAAGTGGAGTAATAAAATGAGAAAATCTGTTAATTTCTCTGGTTTCATCCACTTGCAACCTCGAAGAAGGCTTCAAGATCATCGCTGAAGGCTTGTTTCCTAATGTCTTTTCCTTCATGCCTCATTATGTCAGTGTGGGTCTCTATGAAGAACACTATATTGGGAGGGGTGTCCCAAAACTTTTGGCGACACAGTGCACTTATTGTCATCTAAACACACACTTTTCGTCGGAAAACTGTTTTAAGTTATTATGATTTTATTTGGAAACCGCTCTATTGACCTTAATTGTTGTTTTAAAGCGTATAATGATAAAATAACGATATCAATGCGATGTCACGTCAGCGAGCTCTGCTGAATTACTGTAAACACTGACAGACTAGCTGGCACTAGCATTGGCATGCTAACCCACTAAAGGTGTTTTACTAATAAACTGACTAGCCAGTTTGCTCGCCAGCTCATTATCTGCCAACAGACCCTGGATAAATAAATGTTAAACGTATATATTATTATTATTATTATTGTTGTTGTAATTCAGACCCCCGTTGCCCCTCTCGCTAGCCTGTTTGCTAACAGTATAACGACAGCGCTGGATGAACAGCTGCTGTGGCGCGGCCTGCGCTCTGTCTGTCTGTTAGCATGTAGCAGCTAAGTGTTCTGAGTGATAACAGCTCTTACTTTTTAGGCACCGGCTGCTCCATCTCGCTGGAAAATAAAAAGACTAAATAAATAGTCCTCTACGGTTCAACAAATACAAAATCTAAAAACCTAGCAAAAACAGGCAGAAATCATGACTTGTGTCTTCTTCCCAGTACTTCCGTTCCTTACAGCCAGCCGTGTTTAACGACCCTACTGTTACCATTAGAGACTACAATGTAAAAGTCCCCAAGGCACGCGGTTTAGTCTTGAGTAGTCGTAAATATTTAATAACATTTTATGTTTTGTTGAACAAAAATGAATAGCTAGATTTTTCCTCTATTGATTAGACAGTTTAATATTTAATAAAGCAACATAAAATACACAACTTTTACTTAGACACTTGGTGTGTTCTCTTGTTGGTTAATGGTGTTTATTAGTCACTTTGCAGTTTAATACATTAATTAAATTAATTAATTAAGAAGATAATAAATCATACCATATCTATAATGAAGATAATAAAGATAATAAATGATATCATACCAAATCAATCATGAATCGTATTTTGAAAATCCAGATTAGTATATGGTCAAAACACAGGTGTAGACTAGCTGGTAAGTGCAGGTAGAAAGGTGAGGGTTAAACAAGTTGTCCTTGAGTAAACAACACGATACAACATTAAGGCAATTAGAAAGTCTCAAACATTTATTGATCAATTTATTCAAGTAATAATGAAAAAGGAAAATGACTTCTAGCTGGTAGAGGTGGTGTACCAGGTTGAACAGTCCTGTGGATTTTCAGCTGGTATATCTGTAGTTATGATCATATCATATACCCTAAAGATTAGCATTTCTTGAAACATTTACATTTCTGGCATTTAGCAGACACCCTTATCCAGAACGACTTACATTTTTATCTCAATTTATACAACTGAGCAATTGGGGGTTAAGGGCCTTACTCAGGGGCCCAGTAGTTGCAGCTTGGTGGACGTGGGACAACCTTCCAATGCCTTAATCACTAAGCTACCATATCCCACACATAAACACAGTTTATGCCCAAGACTCTGCAAGAATATTCTAGACTTGGCAACGTAGCAACTACCAGGTTTCAAAACACTGGTGAAGCTGATCGACCAACATTACTTGTTTGAACTGATGAATAAATGTTTGCGATTTTCTAATTTTCTTAGTGTCATGTTATTTTCTTTAAAATAACCTGTATAGGATGTTTCATTATCTTAGAAACCCTTATATTTACAAGCTTGACCAGCTCAGATTGTGTTTCGGCACTTGGTAGCTTGGTAGACAAAAAGCTGGATATTTTAGCAGCGTATGAACTGTTGCTCTAATAATAATGCCTGTCTTCTTATTCACAATCTGCTCATAATGAGCACCATTTCAAAACACTAAGCATTGCATGATGTTACAGTACAAAGTTTCAGAACAGTAAAGATATATAATCCTACTGGGTGCTACCCAGAAGAGGATCGGTTCCCGTTTGAGACTAATTCCTCTCCAGATTTCTTCATGTTGTTTCAGGGAGATTTTCTTAGCCACTGTCACCTCTGCTAATCACAGATTTATTTTAAAAAGTTGTCTCTTTGGATGAATAAATTGCTTGACTGTTAAAATGAACTAGTTTATTGGTTGTTTATTGTTCATTTTGTATAAACAGATATTGAATAATATAATGTCATTAAATGTAATTAATTGGTAGACATTGCAATTACTAAATACAGAAATGTTTAACACTGCAATTTAGTCAATATTAATGTTTGCTTGTTTGTTTATGAATAAATGCTGTACTGTACCATGAGACAGAGACAGTGTGTAAGTGGATCTCTATAGAAGGAGAGGGATGGGCAAGTGTGTGTGTGTGTGTGTGTGTGTGTGTGAGTGAGTGAGTGAGTGAGTGAGTGAGTGAGAGGGAGGGAGAGGCCCAGAGGGTGGAAATCAACATGACACACAAGTAGCACATTGCAGACACTGCATCAGAAGAGACAAGACATAAAACACAACTAGCTGGAAGGAGCAGAGGCAGTGAATCCACAGCAGCAGCACTTTAGGCTTCTAATAATATTACCCGACTTCACTGTGCTGGAGCCACACACAACGAGTGTGTATGTAGAGAACAGTATTGTGTGAGAAAGGCTAAACTGGAGCAGTGGTTAATGAGTGCAGTTGAGAAGGATGAGTCTTGACCCTTTGCAGGTCATGAAGGGCCAGGACCCCATGTCCCTCAGTCCCTCGTCCGGCTCAAATGGTGACAGCAAAGCCTCCTGGGATGAAAATGAAGGCTACTGTGATAGTGTGGATTCTACCAAAAAGCCCAAAACTGTAAGTCTCTCTCTCTCCCTCTCTCTTTTTTTTTAATCTCTCAACTAACTTCCTCTCCACAGCTTTATTAATCACTATTTTGCTTGACTTATTCATCTCACAGAATCTAGACAATAGAGCATGTTGGCATGTTAGATGTTTACATTGCGCACGTGTTTCACAGGTCACCTCTTTCTCCCCTCTGTCTATTTTTATCTCTCTCAGTCCAATAGTTAGTGGATTAGCACTTCGATTTCCATTCATTGGTAGAGAGATAGATGCAATGAATGCAATGAACGGATTGCCTTCAACGTCCCTGCATGATGGGGATCGATGTATGTATTAGATGACAAGCAGACAGTTTAGCCTTTTATGTTTTTGTCATGTGATTACTTGCTGTTTGTGTTAAACATAATAAAAGAGTGATGGGACAGACAGATACTTTTACAGATGGGGAGGGCATGAAAGAGAAAGAGCAAGAGAGAGAGAGAGAGAGAGAGAGAGAGAGAGCTGCTAAGTAATAGAGCTAAAAGTGGAGGGATAATTCCATCTGAGCTGCAGCAGGTGCTGGTCACGTCACACGGGCTATTCCTGATATCAAGCACACTAATGCTACCGGAAGGCTATCGCTGTGTAAATATAAACTTGATAAAACTGTAAAAATGCTGACAAAGGAAAGGTTATAGGGTAGTTTGTCTTGATGTGCATTCATGCTAGTAAATACTGTGTAGTGATAACAGAAGTCCAAGTTATTTGGCACACTGACTGCACCTTTTATTAGTTGTATATAAATATAAATGGACTGACTGTAGTCCATCCGTTGCCAGGCACACTTTGTCAGTGAGTCCACTGTGAACAATCATCAAATCAGCTCTGTCTGTGTGGTCAGAAGATGTCGATTAACTTTCAATAACAGCACATTCCACATAATCAAAGCCTAATATTAAATGAATTAAAAACAACAGCAAAAAAGGAAGCTTTCTTGAAAGAGATATTTATTTCATTTATTTATTGAAGGAGCCTCCAGTGCCAGAGGCTTATTATGATTTTTTTTTAACCTTTAGTAGTAAAGCTGTTTGTTTAAGTCTTCAGGATAAATAGGTTTGCACTTTAAAGATTCTCGGTAATGTGAGAAACTGCAATTTTTGTTTTATTATCTTACACAGAGAGGAAAAGTGAAAGGCTTGTTGCAGTAATGTAAGGGGGATAAGAGGAATTAATTAGCTTCAAGGACAGTGTAAAATAGAACTATAAAGGAATAAAAGACTAGTCCTGTCAATGCCAGATCTCATGTGTAATATTTGTCTTTATTTTGTTGATTGTTTCATTTTCAGGATACAGTTATATTTCGTTATAGTTTTTGGAAATGATTTTTGTAGATGATTTGTAAAACCATGGGGATGGAAATGTTTGCACTCTCTTGCATGTGGAGCTTTATGAGTTAAGCTGATGGTTGGTCATCCTGTACAGTCTGTGCTGTTCTCATCTCTGTTCCTCAGGCATTGTTTTCACCTTCTCTGGGTTCAGTGTTAATATCTTTACACTTTCATCGTTTCTTTTCGCTAGTGATGAGCTAGTGTGTGTAAACTAAATGCACAGATGTGGTTGTTAGATTTAAACATGCAATTAAAACAGGTTTTAATGTTAAACCCCATGACACATGTGCAGTGTGCTGCATGTTCTGTGACTAACTGTCAGTTTGGATTATCCAAAAAATCCATCATAGAGATCATGTTGATTTTTATTTTTTGAGTGATATAATGTCTTCATGAGATGATGAGTTTAGACTAAGTTTTAATGAGGTTTGCCCATTTGCTAATTCTTTCTATGGAAGTTATTCTATAAAGCTGTTTTTGCATTTCTAATTGAATATACAATATACTGAAAAGACAAAAAAAAAGTATTGCTTTTAATACGACTGAAAAAGCAAAGTGTGTTAGACAATGCGCTATAACCGTTCCACTTTACTTTACACTGGCAATTATTTATGTACTAACCTCTCACACATACATGATACATGTTTAGATAAATACGTGGAGTCCTGGTGACTATCGATGTAACAGCGCCTGTGTGTAATAAAAGAGTCTCTATTAAAAGGGCAAATAGTTTGCACTATGAATATCATGACACAACAGAGCCCCATGCTAAACCCATATAAAATATCATCGCAGGACTGTGCTGTTCTTTCTCTAGAACATCATCCTGGCATGACTGCAACTCAGTTAACCCTTTGTGCTTTAATACTGACTTTCTGTCTTAAAGATAACGCTAACTGTGAGATCGAATGTAATGAGGAATATTACCTCAAATGTTGCTTAAATCTGTACTGGTGATGTCTATACATCCATATTATAACACACCACTGAATAAAATTTTCCTCACTTTATTGCGCTGAATGATTAATTGAACTGAAAGACATTTCTCAAGCTGTGGTTCTACTGTTAACATGGTTCCTCAATCCTTTTGTCTCTGTATATAGTATGATCATATTACAAACTCCCTAAGCAAACAGTTACTATTTATTACAGTTATTTCTTAGAGACTGACGATGAAATGTGCTTTTATAAAGGGACCAGTGAGACGAGCCAGGAAGGTGGAGGGAGGCATTTTCTTTGTAAGTATACTCAAACTGGACCTTATGAAGGCTTATTTAACTTTCATTAACTTTGCACTAAATGCATGATAGGTCTTTGGGTGAATGATACTAACAATAAACATACCCGTGCTTTATAAGACAAACTGGAACAGATCTTTTTTTTAAGGACAAGCAAATAAATAAAATTTTAATTAAATTAAAAGAGAAGAAAACAAACAGATCCTCCATGCTGGTGTAGATATCAATATCCATGTTTGCGAATCTTGTCCTCTTTGGAAAAGTTATTTTTGGAATGATTGTGATATCAGCCCCAGGACATTGATGTGGCTGATCCTATTAGCTATTTATACAGAATATCAATTGAAATCTAACCTCACTGTTATAAATATGTAATGCTGAGGAAGCAGCATTGTATGCATACAGTGATTTTATTGGGATTGATCCAAGAATCATCATCAGAGTACATAGAAAGGGTTGAAACATGAGAAGGCTGTGTAGTCATGGGCAATCAGAAAACAGAAAACAGGCTCTATAGGCAAACCACACAAATACAAGGATACAGAATATAAGAAACTGGAAAGACATGGCATAGAAATGGAAGATCTGATACAGCAGTGTTGGTCAGATCGGTCACTGGTCTTTTTATTCATTGTGAAAAAAGCACCATCTGAGATGTTGTTAAAAACAAACAAACAAACATTAAAATATCTCTGTCATGACCATAGGCTGTTGAAAAAGGGTTGTTATAGTTAAAGCACAGTGCTGAATTCTCAATTGATTGATTCTAATAATTAATTTTTTATAACAGCAGCTGTGACAGTAATTACTACGAGGCAAAATCACGGGTGAATATTAATGCATTCATTCTAATATATGATCTTTTCCATAATAATGGCTAATTTACAGAGACGTGTAAGCCATACATACTACATGAATGGATAAAATAGATGTGTAATTATTGATATAGGAAAATGATGTTCTTAGAGATTTTTAATTGCCATTTTTGGAAGGAGATTCCAATGCTTTTACTTTTCCAAAACAGGAACATCTTTAGGATAGCGGGCTTTGTGGTTTCTCAGTAAAATGACAAGCTGCATTTTTTTACTTTCCAGAGAGAAAATACGGAGGCTGCTGAGGGTACAGTTGTGTTGTTCAATAATTCATTTAAAAATAGTTATAAATATAATATAAATAATATAATATAATATAAAATGCTAAAAATATGTGGTATAAAAAAAAATAATGCACCTCCATTTTGCAGTGATTATTTTTTATATGACAGCAGATTGTGATATGGTTTATTCCTTATGTAATGCATAGAAATAAAAACGTTCTTCAGGTTGAAAAAGCACACTAAGTTGTTGTTTGTAACGTATTACAGTAATAAATTGGTATATTGTCAATGTCTGTGTTAAAAGAAATATATTTCCACTCTTTTAAAGAAAAAACAACTGAGATGGCTCTGAAAATACACGCAAAGTGTGAAAGGTATAGATCATAATTTCCTTGACTGGGCAAATTTTGTTTTAATTAAATCATCTTCTCTACCATCAGCTATATTATGGACTGCCTGTCTTACAGAGTATCATATCCTTTTATGGAAATCTTAGGTCAGCATATTGATGCTGAGCTTTTAAATGCCACCGCCGTCGGCAATGTGCTGTATGGTGCTCTTATTCCTACAGCTAAAGCCAACCAAGCTGAGCTGAGTCTTCAAGGCCGTAGTATCTGTAACCCCTTGAACTAACGTGAAATGTCATTATTAATCTAACAATCCCTCGACCCTGCTATGAACCCGGCAGTTCTCTTCAGTGTAAGTGATTCAGGATACTGTGTAACAAACACACCGCTCTCCTGTTTCTCAGACGTGTTCCTGGGGGAAGGAGCTGCATTTTTTCACCCTGTCACTTATCCTCTCATGTTATGTGGTCTATCCTGTTCACATTTCCCAGCCCTGGCAACACGCAGATGCTAGATGTTATGAGGGTCGTATTCTGCTGGGTCACATAACAGAATCTCTTCCTTAAGTTAACTAGTCAACCTTCTGTTCCTGGTCCACATGACACGCTGTACAATCAGCCGTCTTCAGTGACGTGACTCACCGCATGTGTGCTTGCGTACGTTATGTGCTAGTGTCATTATTTACACCACCAAGCTCCAGTGATCCAGCACAAGATTTATGTGGCACGTACAAGATTTATGTGCACCGGTTTAGTAGAGAGATTAATGGATGTCTGCCATACACTGACACCATCATGAGCACTCCTAGGAGAGCATTTTGGTAGGAGGGAGTAACACAGAGAGTTCTCAGTAGTGAATTCAGTAGTGCTCACAGGAATAATAACTAAGATACCATGACCAGATCATTGCACAGTGAATTTGGAAATGTCACTTAATTCAGATTCTCAAAGTGAGTCTCAAATCACCTTCTCCTGTTCATCTGAACCTTTAGAACATTGGCAGCTAATTTTGTTACACTGTGTATGTTAAACAACAAAATTTGAAACCATCTTGTTGAGTGTAATCTTTATTTTAATCATCCTGGAATACCAGAAAGAGTTTAATACATTTTAAATAAGAGACCACCAGACCACAAAACCATATATTCATTCTAAACAAAATTCTTCTCAATGGTTGTGTGTGATAATTAAGGGTCTTTATCATTCTCTGTATGAATCGTCTCGACTTTCTCTGTATCAGCTGTTTTCTGTATCAATGCTCTCTCATGTTGTAGGTTTATATAGACAACCTTTAACCCGAAGAAAAGATTTCTTTAGGATTAAGACTAAACCTTATTACTAGGAGTGTGTATGCTGTTAATTGGCTTAAATGTATAAGGATATTACACTCTTCATTCCCCATTCAGCCAAAACCAGAGAACGCAGTAACGATAGCTGTGTCCTCTCGGGTGCTGTTCCGCACAGAGAAAGAGCAGAAGGTGTATGAAGAGAAAGGAGTGGAGGAATACCTCAAGTACCAGGTGGAACATGAGAATGAGCCTTTAGCCCCTGGACCAGCATTTCCATTTGTTAAGGTAACAGACAATGACACAAAGTAAACTCCAGTTACTCTATATAAACTGCAATCTCCTCCTAACAGGACTGCTTTATTATTTGTTAATTAATTGCTTACTTTCTTGTTTACCTTTCTTAAAAATGCATTTTATTGCATGTCATGTGTATTAGAATTTATTCCAAGTGAATTTCGTCGCCAATTTTTGTTTAAAAAAACACCGTTTTTGTCATGGTTAATTGTACAAAAAGCCATCAGGGTCATCATATGAGTTCTAACTTTATGAGCACAGAAGACTTTGTTAACCCCTTTTGAACCCAATCACGCTTATTTTTCTATTTGCACACTTATTCCTATTTGTTTCACTGTATTTATTAAGTATGGCTTAGATATTAGCAGAATAATGAGCAGGAATATGAAATGGTCAATCACAGGTCTTTGCATTAAGGCATTTCTTTTACTAGTGGCCTGCAACCTGTGTGTATGTGTGTTTTCATTTCAGGCCCTGGAGGCAGTTAATGCACAACTGCGAGAGCTGTACCCTGACAGTGAGGAGCTTTTTGACATTGTACTGGTGACCTACAATCATGCCCATGTAGGAATACGACTAATTAACACCATCAACCATCACAGTGAGTGTCCTTTTATCTACCCTTGACCTCAATTAGTCCATTCATCACCAAAAGCCTATATATCATCCTTGCAATCAATATTACAAACATACAGCAAACAGTATAACAGTATTGCAGAATGTAATAATTCAATATATTGGATATAAATTCAATATATAAACTGTTATCTGTTTACTATATAACTGATATCACAATGCTGTTGAATGCACAAAACCAATTGGTTTGTAATTTTAAGTGTTGAACAGTATCTCTGACAGTCGTGCTGGATGTAGTTCAAATCACAGCTTGAATAATGGACGCTCTGCCGGCTCTAAGGCTAATAAATGGGCTAAAAATGTTGTTATTTTGCAAAGAATTGCTCAGATGGTGAATGTTTTAAATAAGGAGATATTAGAAGGAGCCTGTTGAAAATTGTAATTGTAGTGGTATAAGAGAAAATAAACACTGTTGTGCTGTTTTTGGAAAATAATCAACTTTGGTCACAGTAACTTATGTGCTTATAGCAGCATGACTTGTCAAGTTTTATTCAGGAGACAGAAGACAGGAATCACTAACTGAAATAATGACCTCATTCCCTGAAATCTGTACACAGCACATCTGGAGGCTTTTCATGTTTGTTAGCAAAACACAACGACACTCTCAGACCTCCCAGCTGCGTCATCTCTGCCGACCTTAGCTCAGTCTCAGAAACACTGGTAGGATGTGGTGAAATGAGAATGACCCTTTGTGTCCTGCATAAATAAATTGTTTAACAGCAGGACTCAAAATACTTACTGAGAACCAGCTTGAGAACCAGGAAAGAACACACACACACATACACGCACATGCATGTTAGCGGCGGTTGCATATAAAGTGTTCATGAGAATCATGAGAAATACTATGTATATATTAATCTCTATATAAATTATATCACTATCATTCTGATATTTTGTGTGATAGAAAAATATCAGCGAGAATCAAGGGGAAGGTGTACAGGACAGTGGTGAGACCGGCCATGCTGTATGGTTTAGAGACAGTGTCACTGAGGAAGAGTCAGGAGTCAGAGCTGGAGGTAGCAGAGCTGAAGATGTTGAGGTTCTCTTTGGGAGTGACAAGGTTGGACAGGATTAGGAACGAGTATCAGAGGGACAGATGATGTATGTTGGACGTTTGGGGGACAAAGGTAGGGAGGACAGATTAAGATGGTTTGGACATGATCAGAGGAGGGAGAGTGAGTATATCGGTAGGAGAATGTTGGACATGAAACTGCCAGGCAGGAGGCAAAGAGGAGGTATATGGGTGTAATAAATGAGGATGATTCGCTGTGGTGACCCCTGAAGGGAAAAGTTGAAAGAAGCAGAATATTTTGATATTTTATATTTAGGTTCTCATTGTTATTAACTGGAAAATAATTAAACAAATGTTGCTATTTAATCAATGGTTACATTTGATTATGTACAAAATATTATTTTAGCAATGTTAAAAATGGTGAGGACAATGGCCTCTTGCCTCTTCCCTCAAGGGTTGATGGTTTGATTCCAACCTCTGTCCTACATCCATGGAGTTTGTATGTTCTTCCCATGCTTTAGGTTTTTTCTCCAGATACTCTGGTTTCCTCCCACAGTCCAAAAACTTGTATTGTAGGAGGATAAGCATCTTTAAATTGTCTGTAGTGTGTGAACATGTGCATGAGTGTTTGTGTGATTGTGCCCTGCCCTCTACCCTATAAGCTCCAGGCTCCCTGTGACCCTGTGTAGGATAAGCAGTACACAAAATGGATAGATAGATAGCTGGATGGATGGATGGATGGATGCATGTTAAAAATGACATGTTGGTGTAACTTTTTTTGTGATCAAGATTTTATGTATTTATTTGGTTTAGTACACATCAGAAAGATGTATCACGCTCCAATGAACTATATACAAATAGATGCCATGAAGCTGTCCACTTGTAGAAAAGAAATAGAAAAGTAAAAAATGAAAATAAAGCCAGAGAAGCATAGAAAGGATATCATCTTTTTAGCCTCTCTAGCAGCACTGCAGAAATGTTTGACCATCTTCAAATAGTGTTGTCCTTTGCACCATTGAGCCTGGCAGAGGTGCCTTCCACAAGACAGTGTCTCTAAAAAAAGACAGCCAAGTAAAAGTTGCAGGAGTGGATGGCTCGATCCATAACTTCAAAATTGTCTTTTTGGCAGCAGTACCTGCTTGTTGTGCAAGCTCTTCCCTTTCCCAGGTGTGGGTAGCTGGAATGGAAGTGTACTGCAGTGGCAGCTCCAGAATTTCTGATTCAACCAGAGCTCATGTTGCTCCCTGTGTGTGTGGAGTTTTGCGCGAATCTTTCCATGTCCTTCAGGGTTTTGTATAAGTTCTGACTTTTTCAATATATAGGTGTATTACAACTCTAAATTGTTCCTGGGTGTGAATATGTGTGGTGTACGGTGGACTGGTGCTCCACTATGACCAGGATAAAGCAGTGACTGAATGTGAATGAATTGCTGATTCATTGTTTGATTGTTCTATTTATTTATTAAGCCAAGCATAAAAAAACATGACATGCACATGACATGCGCTGCATTCACATTAATGATAAATTAACGAATTTATCTTTAGCATATGAACAAATGTGCACTAGAGCAAACGTTGGAGGTCTCAGATGCAGATTTATGGATCAAGGCTCAACAATTCCTGCTTTTTTTTTTCTGGACATGAGTTTTACTGGAGGGTATATAGCCAGCTGGCCAATCACATCTTCCCACAGAGACACAGTGGAACTTCTACCCTTTGTATCACAAGCCAGCCACTTCCTGCTGCAGTCCCCACTGTGACAGAGCTAGAAGGGTTCTGATCATCCTGGGGGTTCATTCACAAAGCCAACAAACTGCATGCTGTCCTGGCTTCATTTTTAACAAAACCAATAAATACGTGCACACTTATCGACGTCCCCCATATTTCATATGTGTTTAATATTCTTTTCAAGTGTTTTAATATTGTACATAAAGCCCATAAAAACCCATATAATAAAATGCTTCCCAGTAAACAAGAACAACATGTATACAAGAAAAAAATATCAGATTGTCATTATGCTGCTGTTTACAGATAAGCTGTGTGAATTTATTGAATGAATATTTTAGATGAAACATCAAGGAGAATGAAGGAAAGACTCCCACGCTCTACTGTTTATCTCATGTGGGAAATGTGCGCTTCTTCCTGTAGCCCCTCTCTCAAAATAAATCGCTCAGCTGCTGAGACAATCCGGGTTGCACTTTTGATAAATCATTAAAACGTATTAGAACTTATTAAAATGAAAAAGCAATGAAACAGGATGAAAAATGAAGACCATAGAAGCTTATTAATCTTGGTAGTTAATGATTTCTTGTAATCAGTTTATGAAATTGGTGCTCAAATTGAGAACTGAGTTTATAATTATGCTGTAATGCAAGTGTCACTATTTATGACAATACCGTGTAATATTCTGAACACCACTTATAACTATTAATGACCTGGGCATAATTCTATAGCAGCTGTAATATTTATTAAATTATTAATTTCTTAAATTATAAATGTTTAAAATAGTGCTTAATTTAAGTGAATATGTTCAGTTATTCCCAATTATAAGATTTAAGACACTATTAAATTGTTTTTTGTAATATAATATGGAAAATTAATTACAAAAAAATAAATAAATAAAAAAAATCTATGATGCAAAGACATACATACGCAAACATTTTATAACTGTTTAATTATAATTGGAAAATATTGAACCTTCATAAAAAAAAAAAAATGCTCTTCATTTTCATCCTCTCAAAATCATGATACTGGATTTAATTTATTTTTCATTTGTCATTATTCATGTTTCTTTTATTTGTTATATTTCCAGTATATGCGAAACTGTATACTTTTAAGCCTGTCTTGCTCACTCCGCAATCTAATTCGCAACATAAACCCTAAACCATCTTCAGTTGTCAGTGATACCTGCTGATGAGTTCTCCTCATGTGTGTTTGTACACCATGTAACATACTATTAACTACAGAGGAAACCTTCCCACAAGCATCTGTTACTCATCAGACGTGATACAGCCATCTTACCACAAATACATGCGTTATGCTTTGAACTAAAAGTTTTGATCTAAAAGAGTTTTTCTTGGCAGGATATTAATGAAGAAAAAAAAATGACATTTAAGAGTATTTAAACAAATTATTTTCGTCTGTGGGTTACAGAATCTGAACAATAT
Organism: Hemibagrus wyckioides; assembly: GCF_019097595.1. Classification (NCBI taxonomy): domain Eukaryota; kingdom Metazoa; phylum Chordata; class Actinopteri; order Siluriformes; family Bagridae; genus Hemibagrus; species Hemibagrus wyckioides. The sequence continues at coordinate 12,223,295 of NC_080733.1, read as the reverse complement.
GTACAGTACATGACATAATAGCTACTGACTGTGTTCTTACATTTACAATTGAAATGACTCTAAAGAGTGAAGATAAGGATGTGGTTAGCGATCGTACGCTTTACTTATAGCTTCATATGTGTGAAATCAAACGAATTTTTTCCTCAAATGAACCTTTGCACACTCAGATTTGCTCAAATTTGTTAAGATACAAACCCATTTCTGAGAGTTATGAAGGAGTATGAAACTCTTGTGCTTACTGCTATTGTGCTCACGGCCTCGCTTACGTGTTCTCATGACCACAGGGTTGTTGAGGTGTAACTTATTCATCCAATTATATAACTCTTAACCCATCAACCTAGGATAGGTTACGTCCTAGATACAAACAGAACAGAGCAGACTGTGACCTAACTTTCCTTTATCTTAATGAACAGAATGAATGCAGTATATGTTTTTATTCACCTTTTTTTCCCCAGATCTGTTCATCGAGCGCTTCTGCATGACAGGAGGCAGTAATCCGATTGGCTACCTGAAAGCATGGCACACAAACCTGTACCTGTCAGCCGACCCGAAAAAGGTGCAGGAGGCACTGGCTGAAGGTGAGGAGGGACAAACTGGACCAAAGACATCAGAATCAGAGAATATATGTTTGCTGCATAGCGCAATATATCCGAACGTTTTTCAGATTCACATGATAATATTTTTGATATTTGTTTTTAATATCAAATATTTAATTAAATGATCGTAATGGATAGCAGGAGGCAAGTATAGAGTACTTTTATTTGATGCAGTGGGAAGAATTAATATAGTCATATGTATATTTATATATATAAAACTTATAATTAAAAAACAGATTAAAATCAGGAGGATGAGCAGGATTAAGATGAGATAAAAAAGTTTGCTGTTTGCTAGGTGTGTTAAGAGTTTCCAGAGTTTGTTGTTGCATATCTGGTGCCTGGGTGGAAGTCAATCAGTCACAAAATTGTGCAAATAATTAGGACTTTAGGAATATAACCACTATATATAACCGAACTGTATATAACAGACTACAAAGCATTGACACAATATTTACATAACTGTTCAGTAAAATGTCATATCTGATAAATGCAGCTGGTTAAACATAACAGTATGCGTGTTTCTTGACGTAAATAATTTTATACTCAAAGTATACAATTACTAATATATTTCAAAGTTTGTTCAAGTGTTAAAAGGTTGGTTATATAATTTAGGACACTTACTATGGAACACTTTCTTACAGAGTTTTACATATAACCTTTTAGTTTCCTCAGAGGGACAACCGAAAATTTTTTTTCTAGGAGTGGAGAATTAATTTCCTTTCTAATAGTTTTATGTTATATTTTTTTAGAAATGATTATCCTCAGCAGAGGTTGAACACTGTAGTTAGGGACAGTATGATACACAAGCAGAGTAAATAAGTTGCAGAGATATATTTAGGTTGTAATTGGAGAGGTAACCTGTCAAAGGTTTTGAAATGAAGCTCCACATAGCCAGCTGGTCAAGGTTATCCCACAGGCTTTGCTAATGTGATATCAGAGTAACAAAAGTGCTTAATGTGCAGAAACAGTTAGATTTCTGGGGGAAAACCTAAACAAGCCCTATTCCAGAATGAAATTGAGTTATGTGTTATATACACCTTAAATATAGAAACAGACATTCATGTGATACAATATTAAATGAAGAATACGAATGGTAGCTTGTACTGAATGTTTCTGTATGTGTGACAATGCAGTGACCTATTTGTTATGCAGTTCTCTAATGGGTGCCTTTCATTAAAGGTTTTTACGTGTCATAGATCCTATAAAGGCTCGCACTCAATATTGACCAGCAACTAGTAGCACTTACTCTGTCTTCTCTGTTTTCCTTTCAGGCATTGCAGCGGCCACCATGTTTATGCCAGAGAAGCAGATAGATGTATCGGAGACACAGCTGAGAGTGGCATTTGATGGCGATGCTGTTCTCTTCTCTGATGAGTCGGAACGAATATTCAAAGCTCATGGCCTGGACAAGTTCTTTGAGCATGAGAAGGAAAATGAGAACAGGCTACTCGATCATGTAGCGTATCATCATTGTTCTTATGAAAAACATTGCATGCAATATATAATGTTTACATTCTCAACTGTGCAAGTGACCTAATCTTAAGCAGCTATTCCTTTTCTCATGCAGAGCTTGTTACTTTAGATCCTAGTAAATCAGTTGCCAGCGTATTAGATCAACTAACTTACAGCTTTACAATTGATGGCCATTTTATCAGGAAAACAAACCCTATACGTTCAGTGTAGCAGTGAAACATCCAGCCAGAGTGAGATCAGTGTTTAAAAACCCAGCCAAGCAGCTACACCTGATACACTCATATCAACACACACACACACACACACACACACTACAATGTCAGTATCACAGCTGTGCTGAAAATGATCTATTATCCAAATAATATCAGCTCAGTGGTGGATAATAACAGATGGACTACAGTCAGTGACCTATATTGTAAATTGACATAAAAATGACCAATAATAGTACTGTATATTACATATTTTATGCTACTGTATTCATATCCAACAAGGTAAAGTAAAAAATATAAAATGTTACATTTATTTCTCCTCTGCACGACTTATAGGGTCCACTGAAAGGGTTCCTTGAAGCCCTCGGAAAGCTCCAGAAAAAGTTCTATGCTAAAGGCCACAGGTTAGACTGCCCCATTCGCACCTATCTGGTGACTGCTCGCAGTGCTGCCAGCTCAGGCATCCGTGCTTTAAAAACTCTTCGTGCCTGGGGACTGGAAACAGATGAAGCCCTGTTTTTAGCTGGAGCTCCCAAAGGCCCCATGCTGGAGAAAATACGACCCCACATCTACTTTGATGATCAGATGTTCCATATCGAAGGTGCTGCAGAGATGGGCACGTTCGCTGCACATGTACCGTACGGAATAGCACAGAAGTACCCTCACAAAAAGAGCACCAACTCTGACAAATAAGAATGGGAATTGACATTTGATATGGTTCCTGCATGACTCTGTCTAGTGACTCAGCAGCAAGATATTAACTTTTTTTTACCCCAACATTATTTTATATAAAATACAGAGCTGAGTGGTTGACTTATGTGACCGTTCACACAAAAAGACTAGTAATTGAATTTGTCACTCGGTCATATTTGTTTTTCTTCACTGATTTGTAAATAACTCAGGTGGATGTGTATTCATTTACTGAAATGAAAAATCTCTGTCATCAAGTGTGGTGCCCTTTTATTTTTGGGGATTTTGTTATAATGGTAATTGAGATATACTGTATGCTATGTTCATAGTTTTCTATCATGGTAAGCTATGGTAGTAAAAAAAAATCAATAC
>NC_080733.1:11882455-11914955 GCF_019097595.1 Hemibagrus wyckioides | reverse complement strand
TGTGTGTGTGTTAATGTGCATGTTAGAGTGTATTTGTGTATGTTTGTGTTTATGTGTGTGTGTGTTTGTGTGTGTGTTAATGTGCATGTTAGAGTGTATTTGTGTATGTTTGTGTTAATGTGTGTGTTTGTGTGTGTGTTAATGTGCATGTTAGAGTGTATTTGTGTATGTTTGTGTTAATGTGTGTGTGTGTGTTTGTGTGTGTATTAATGTGCATGTTAGAGTGTATTTGTGTATGTTTGTGTTAATGTGTGTGTTTGTGTGTGTGTTAATGTGCATGTTAGAGTGTATTTGTGTATGTTTGTGTTAATGTGTGTGTTTGTGTGTGTGTTAATGTGCATGTTAGAGTGTATTTGTGTATGTTTGTGTTAATGTGTGTGTGTGTGTTTGTGTGTGTATTAATGTGCATGTTAGAGTGTATTTGTGTATGTTTGTGTTAATGTGTGTGTTTGTGTGTGTGTTAATGTGCATGTTAGAGTGTATTTGTGTATGTTTGTGTTTATGTGTGTGTGTGTTTGTGTGTGTGTTAATGTGCATGTTAGAGTGTATTTGTGTATGTTTGTGTTAATGTGTGTGTGTGTGTTTGTGTGTGTGTGTGTGTGTGTGTTAATGTGCATGTTAGAGTGTATTTGTGTATGTTTGTGTTAATGTGTGTGTGTGTGTGTGTCCTCTAAACTCTAGCCATTACAGCTCAATCTATGAATCAAATTTCCCACATACACATAATAAATAAACTCCACCCTGAATCTAATCACCATCAGATATGTTTATATTCTGCTGTATTGTCATTGTTTCCACCAAAAGTTCACAAGACCAGTACCATGTGTTTAATAGAAGGGGGAAAAATCACTTATTGGAATGCACAGGTTTCTATGAATTATTGTATAAACTCTGAATCTGACATGTTATGGAAATGTTGTGAGTCAAATAATGAATATTAATGAGCGCTCAGATCCACTTATGAATATTAATCGACAGTGGGCGGTCTGAGTTGAAAGATGATGAAAGTAAGCAGTCTATTTATTAAAAATAGATCGGCAGGGATTCGAGAATACAAATCGAGGAGATGTGTTTCACAAAGATGGCGGAATATTATAAGATGGCACATAGAAAACCGAGGTGAATAAACAGCATCCTGCTTAAACTAATTATCAAGACAGCGAGAGAAACCTGAGCAAATAAGCCAATGACAGATTACATTAATATATGAAAGTGGGGGCGAGAGAGAGAGAGAGAGAGGGTAAGTGAGGGGGATTGATGGTTGCAGCCTTGGTCATGAAGCGCTCTGTATCCTTTCATGCATCTTAATAATTTTATTACAGACATGTTCCTTGCACCGCCTCAGTTAAGTCAAGAAATACCGAGCTTTCCCGTCTGATACGCCCCAAAAGTGTGACCGCTGAAATAAACGCTACTCTCCTGTCTCTTACTGCAAAAATGAGCCTCGACGACGGTTTTTCTGGACATAAGGGTGGTTACATCAGGGGCATTCCAGGGTTAAACAAGCCATCTGGGATTCTTCTCCATCTAGAATCAAAAGATGGTGCCATTTATAAATGCAGCTACAAGTGTAGGTTGGAAGTGGTCCATTTGTCACCTGCCTTCTCAGTGACAGTGACAGCAGCCTGTCCCACATCCCACACGTTCACCAAGGCTGTTACGATGGAAACGTGCAGAAAGTCACCGAGGGGGGAAAAAAAAAACACAGGAGAAGAAATGTATAGTCTGCGGCACCTCCTCTAGGTCAGAAGTGTGAGCCTCGGCATTATTCCACTCTGGCAGGTGATGAAATGTGTGCTTTGAATAGCAAACTCCACACAGCTGTGCCAATAAAGCTCAGGCAGGGCAGGGGGCCAGCAGGGGAGCGAGGGATACAGAGATGGTTAGATAAAGTGTGCGATGGATGACGGCAGTGAGTGAGTTATGTACGGCTGAAGAAGGGGCTTGTGAGGAAAGACAGAACATGAAAACAATGTGAATATCACACGCGAGCATGTCGTGTCTGTAAACTCTCATTGCGTGTCCTTCCTCAAACAACGTCTCGTCATACTTCCCACTAATTTGTCCTTACTTCTGCATTCACGTGTCCTTTTTCGAGAAGACAAACAGTTGCATCAGGTATTTTGGTCTCGGCGCCCAATATGGAGAAATACATATTAAGATACACTAATAAAATCAGACCTGCACTTAAACACTGGAAATAAAACCGTCTTCATATTTTCGCAATAAAAACAGCAGATTAGCCAAATTGATGAACGAATCCGAAATGACTGACAGATGATCTCCACAATATTAACTATATTTAAATTTCTGGCATTTTGGCAGATGCCCTTATCCAGAGTGACTTACAATTTATCTCTTTTTTTTTTTTAAACAACTGAGCAACTGAGGGTCGAATATTAATGAATATTCAATTGAGGGTTAAGGGCGTCGCTCAGGGTCCGCTTGAACCTTCCTATCAGCAGTCCAACACCATTTCACCACTAAGCTACCACATGCGCCTTAACTGAAACTCTCTGGAAGTCCCGCCTCCTTCCCAGCATCTAATCAAGTGGACAATCTCTTAAAAAACTGACTAAAAAAGTGAGAAAAGTCACTTCAAATAAATTCACCTTTATCTTGGTGGGTGTGGTCTTGTCCAGGATGCCCCCGCCCACATTTACAAGGCACAAGGGCTCACTGAAAGGTCTTGATGAAGATGAAAATGATATAAATCATATGTTTCGGCTTTCACGGTCACTAATATGTAATGTATTGAGAAATGCTTTTGGACTTATCGAAATCGAATCGAATCGAATCTATAACGAATATAATTATTGGTACTCAAACAGCCGACAGATAATAATTCTACAGGTTCTTTTTTATATTCAGGTTTCTCGTCCTGTATCATCGTTTTAGTGTGAGGCATTAACAGCGATTCAACTGCAAAGGTGGTATATAGCAGTGCAGAACTGTAAATGAGCCGCTGAGAAGCATTTAAAGCTTACATACCTCACATTCAATATTTCAGCACTGTATATAAATACTGCACTGCTGAAGTGTCTAATCACTGAGATACCATCTGAATGCAGGAAATATGTCCGCAGTCTGACTGTCAACAGCAATGTATAGAGCAAAAAAAAAAAAAAAAGTACCGCTGTGCAATAGTGCAGAATTACTCACAATAATTTTGGGTTATTTATACAGAGGAACATCTCTATACCCTCACCTTCATTAAAACTGCATTGGTCCAGACTCCGGAGCTGCACAACAGAAGACTATAACAAAAAATCTTCACTCTTTTCTGGGAAGATCATGAGTTCGAACCCTGACAGGATTTTACAGAGAGTGCATCTGTACTTTCAGTACCTTCACACACACATAGGCAAACACACACACACACACGCACTTGTTGCATTGACTGAAATGTTGAAAGTGTTCGTAAAAAAGAATCATAACAGGACCAGAGCTCATCAGCCACAATGAACCATTCACTCCAAACAGCTCTGCCCCTGTGATTAGCTTCCCAGTGAACCGGTTCTCTCTTCCTACTCTAGATCCTGGCACTCAGGAGAACCGACTCCGGCATGACGAGAGAACTGTGACGGCATTTTAATAATTCAAACTCAGCACTCAATTACACCCGAGCGAATCCAGGGACAAAGGCCCATGACATATGAGTCACAGAAAGGATTTAGTACAGTCTGAAACTCCATCCAGACTAATTAAAAGCTGTTTCAGTGACCAGCCTGATAACAGCATGGACATGGAGTACAGCAGCAGGAGAGAGGATAGAATATATCATGATTAAATATATTTAAATATATCATGATGTACAGTCCACAATATAGATCACAGAATAGTGGAGTGGGAAAAATGCTACATACACCGATCAGGCATAACATTATGAGCAGTGACAGGTGAAGTAAAGAACACTGATTATCTCCTCATCATGGCACCAGTTAGTGGGTGGGATATATTAGGCAGTAAGTGAACATTTTGTCCTCAAAGTTGATGTGTTAGAAGCAGGAAAAATGGGGAAGTGTAAGGATTTGAGCGAGTGAAGGGCCAAATTGTGATGGCTAGACGACTGGATCAGAGCATCTCCAAAACTGCAGCTCTTGTGGGGTGTTCCCGGTCTGCAGTGGTCAGTATCTATCAAAAGTGGTCCAAGGAAGGAACAGTGGTGAGCCAGCAACAGGGTCATGGGCAGCCAAGGATCACTGATGCACATGGGGGAGTAAAGGCTGGCCCGTGTGATCCGATCCAACAGATGATCTACTGTTGCTCAGATTGCTGCTGAAGTTAATGCTGGTTCTGATAGAAAGATGTCAGAATGCACAGTGCATCATAGTTTGTTGCATATGGGGCTGCATAGCCGCAGACTAGTCAGGGTGCCCAGGTGATCATAATGTTATGCCTGGTTGGTGTATATTATTTGCAGATTTATTTTTGTAAGAAATCTTTAATTTATATTTAAAAATGACCAAATATTTGACATAAAAAAATGAAAACATTTTACAATTTGTATGTACAAAATTTAACATCACGCCTGCTGTGGCTCTCGGTCAGATCCAGTCACATAGCCATGATATATATATATATATATATATAAAAAACCTTTTGTGACAGAATATATAACAATATTGATATAATGGAGGATGCTCTGGTTTGTTTTCCACTCTGAAGATCCATTGCCTTATTATATTTTTTCTTGATCAGCATTCTGCATGTACTCTTCAGTAACTGTTCAAAGTGTTTGAGTGAACTCTATACCAGTGGTGGGCCATCAGGGTCAGTGGTGGGTCATCAGGGCCAATGGTGGGTCTGCTGGTCTAAACAGCAGTGACCTGAATCACTGACTTGCATTTTAATAAATTTAATATATTTTTCTATGAATGTGTATTAAATTATTCGTAATAGTCTATTCTCTACATTTCATAGCTTTTCTCTTGGTTGCGCTGCTTCCAGTAGTGTATATTTATGATAAGAGTATTTATCCAATCATATTTCAATCATATTTCAGCCAGTGGCTGACATCATGTGTTTCCAGGGTGATGAACAATGAAATTGTTACATTAACCAATCAGATTTCGAGTTGGCGTCACTGGGGCCATCTAGCAGGCATACGATTACGTCAGCAATTTCCCGTCCTTTGATTGGATAATTAGAGAAGTCAGAGGCAGCGAACCGCGCAAACTAAATAAAATATATATATTTTAACTCACAGTGGCTGACAGAGGAGAAGAAATCAGTTTGGTTGCAGACATCCTTACAAATGCATTTTCAAGGCGGACTGTAATAAAATAGACCATTCCTTGTGAGGTGTGAAATACTGTAGCCTAATTTCTTTTTTACTTTGCTATTTAACGGTTGATTAGTATCTATTGCCGTGGCGTCATAATGATGGTATAGAGGTGGATTAATTCAGGAAGGACACCGGTGTGAAATGCACGGCCCGCCACTGCTCTATACACACTACAAGATAAGGTCCAGAGAGTGTTAGAAAACATATCGACCCCAGCCTGTGATTAGCAGGAGGATATGTTTTGATGAAGACGACAAAGCGCTGCTGTAAGTAGCAGTGGATAAGGCTGTGTGCTAAACGCTGGAAGAGTAAATGTATTTTGTTTTAAACTCTGTACCTTTAAGGAGGTGTGTATGTTGGCTGAGCTACTCAGTATCTGCCTCTAACTACGAGTGAGTGCTGTATCTCTAACATGACAAGATGCAGGGAACACGCTCTGACTCACTCTGCATGCTGTGATGTCACGTTTTTTGCTTTGATCACACTCTTGGTTTGTCTGTAGTACTCACAGTGCACACACACACACCATGCACACACACACACACACACACACATGCTCACACACCCTGCTTTTACTGCCAACGCGATCTAAAAATACCTGTCTCAAGAGCCCTCACTAGTTTGTGTGTGTGCGCAACATAGTGTAGTGTGTGTATATAGTGTAGTATGTGTGTGTGTATAGTGTAGTATGTGTGTGTGTATAGTGTAGCGTGGTTTAGTGTGCGTGTATAGAGTAGTGTAGTGCAGAGTGTGTGTAATGTAGTGTAGTGTAATGTAGTGTAGTGTGTGTGTGTATGTAGTGGTAGTGTAGTGAAGTGTAGTGTAGTATGTATGTGTAGTGTGTATGTATAGTGTAGTGTGTGTGTGTGTATATAGTGTGTGTGTGTAGTGTAGTGTAGTGTGTGTGTAGTATGTATGTATAGTGTAGTGTGTGTGTGCGTGTAGTGTAGTGTGTGTGTGTGTATGTGTGTGTGTAGTGTAGAGTGTGTGTGTGTGTGTATGTGTGTGTGTAGTGTAGTGTGTGTGTGTGTAGTATGTATGTATAGTGTAGTGTGTGTGTGCGTGTAGTGTAGTGTGTGTGTGTATATAGTGTAGTGTAGAGTGTGTGTGCGTAGTATGTATGTATAGTGTAGTGTGTGTTTGTATATAGTGTAGTGTCGAGTGTGGGTGTAGTATGTATGTATAGTGTAGTGTGTGTGTGTGTAGTGTAGTGTGTGTGTGTGTATATAGTGTAGTGTGTGTGTGTGTGTAGTGTAGTGTAGTGTGTGTGTATATACAATGTGATGTAGTGTAGTGTGTGTGTGTGTATATAGTGTAGTGTGTGTGTGTATATAGTGTAGTGTGTGTGTGTGTATATAGTGTAGTGTGTGTGTGTGTAGTATAGTGGTAGTGTAGTGCGTGTGTATATAGTGTAGTGTAGTATGTGTGTGTGTGTGTGTGTATATAGTGTAGTATGTGTGTGTGTGTGTATATAGTGTAGTGTAGTATGTGTGTGTGTGTGTGTATATAGTGTAGTGTAGTATGTGTGTGTGTGTGTGTGTGTGTGTGTGTGTATATAGTGTAGTATGTGTGTGTGTGTGTATATAGTGTAGTGTAGTATGTGTGTGTGTGTGTATATAGTGTAGTGTAGTATGTGTGTGTGTGTGTGTGTATATAGTGTAGTATGTGTGTGTGTGTATATAGTGTAGTGTAGTATGTGTGTGTGTGTGTATATAGTGTAGTGTAGTATGTGTGTGTGTATATAGTGTAGTGTGTGTGTATATACAATGTGATGTAGTGTAGTGTGTGTGTGTGTATATAGTGTAGTGTGTGTGTGTGTATATAGTGTAGTATGTGTGTGTGTGTATATAGTGTAGTATGTGTGTGTGTGTGTATATAGTGTAGTGTAGTATATGTGTGTGTGTGTGTGTGTATATAGTGTAGTGTAGTATGTGTGTGTGTATATAGTGTAGTGTGTGTGTATATACAATGTGATGTAGTGTAGTGTGTGTGTGTGTGTATAGTGTAGTGTGTGTGTGTGTATATAGTGTAGTGTGTGTGTGTGTATATAGTGTAGTGTGTGTGTGTGTATATAGTGTAGTGTGTGTGTAGTGTAAGTGTGTGTAGTATAGTGGTAGTGTAGTGCGTGTGTATATAGTGTAGTGTAGTATGTGTGTGTGTGTGTGTATAGTGTAGTATGTGTGTGTGTGTGTATATAGTGTAGTGTAGTATGTGTGTGTGTGTGTATATAGTGTAGTGTAGTATGTGTGTGTGTATATAGTGTAGTGTGTGTGTATATACAATGTGATGTAGTGTAGTGTGTGTGTGTGTATATAGTGTAGTGTGTGTGTGTGTATATAGTGTAGTGTGTGTGTGTGTGTATAGTGTAGTGTGTGTGTGTGTAGTGTAGTGTGTGTGTAGTGTAAGTGTGTGTAGTATAGTGGTAGTGTAGTGCGTGTGTATATAGTGTAGTGTAGTATGTGTGTGTGTGTGTGTGTATATAGTGTAGTGTAGTATGTGTGTGTGTGTGTATATAGTGTAGTGTAGTATGTGTGTGTGTGTGTATATAGTGTAGTGTGTGTGTGTGTGTATGTATGTGTATATATAGTGTAGGGTGTGTGTGTGTGTGTGTGTAGTGTAGTGTGTGTGTAGTGTAGTGTAAGTGTGTGTAGTATAGTGGTAGTGTAGTGCGTGTGTATATAGTGTAGTGTAGTATGTGTGTGTGTGTATGTGTATATAGTGTAGTGTAGTATGTGTGTGTGTGTGTGTATATAGTGTAGTGTAGTGTGTGTGTGTGTGTGTGTATATAGTGTAGTGTGTGTGTATATACAATGTGATGTAGTGTAGTGTGTGTGTAGTGTAAGTGTGTGTAGTATAGTGGTAGTGTAGTGCGTGTGTATATAGTGTAGTGTAGTATGTGTGTGTATGTGTGTATATAGTTTAGTGTAGTATGTGTGTGTGTGTGTATATAGTGTAGTGTAGTATGTGTGTGTGTGTGTGTATATAGTGTAGTGTGTGTGTGTGTGTATGTATGTGTATATATAGTGTAGGGTGTGTGTGTGTGTGTGTGTAGTGTAGTGTGTGTGTAGTGTAGTGTAAGTGTGTGTAGTATAGTGGTAGTGTAGTGCGTGTGTATATAGTGTAGTGTAGTATGTGTGTGTGTGTATGTGTATATAGTGTAGTGTAGTATGTGTGTGTGTGTGTATATAGTGTAGTGTAGTGTGTGTGTGTGTGTATATAGTGTAGTGTGTGTGTATATACAATGTGATGTAGTGTAGTGTGTGTGTGTGTATAGTGCAGTGTAATGTAGTGTAGTGCAGTGTGTGTATGTGTGTGTGCGAGCAGTGTAATGTTGTGTGTGTGTGTGCGTGTGCGTGTGTGTGTGTGTGTGTACAAGGATGAATCACTCGATCATAGACACACTGCTGATCTCTGTAGTCAGTGTCATGTTTGCAGTGGGTCAGAGACTGAGAGAGATATTAAAGATAAAGAGAGTGAAAGCAAATGAAAGCCAGGTGCGTGACTGTAGTTGAAAAAGTCATTTGAAATACAGATATATTTTGTAAAGGAGACATGAAAGCGGTGGTGCCACTTCAGTCGCTAATTAATTCTGGCGGATGCTAGCTAACATTATAGCAAGGGCTATAGTAAGATCCGGCAACTTGAGTCTAAAAAATTACTTCAACATTTATGCTGGAATAGTAACTCGTATGCAGAGCGGTTACATACGTGTTTAATTGGATTTTCTGCATGTGCCATTTAGGTTATGCAAATCACCTTGGATGCAGTTCAAGCCTCTGATTTTAACTGAGTGGAGCGTTGGATGTTCATTTTACATTTCATATCATCAGTAATCATTTTATCATGTTGAGGGTCATGGTGGACGTGCCAATTTCCAGAAATAGTATCTGTAAGGTAGGAATACACATGGGTCCATCACATAGCATGCTCACACACATACATATTCACACCTAAGGCATTCGAGAGTTGCCAATCCACCTACCAACATGTTTCGGGAATGTGGGAGGAAACCGAAGAACCCAAAGGAAAACAACATTTTGTACCTCAATTCCATGTATTAAAAATCCTGTCCAATTCTGATGATGTAGACAGACAGCAGACGACAGGAACAGAAGAATCCACAAACCGTGTAATGGGCGAAGGGGGAGAGAAACTCAACGCAAGAGTGACACAGTGGGAGCAGCTAAGCTTTCTTCCACTCCAGGAAAGGCACTAAAGTCAGAAGTAACTGTCAATCAGTAAGTCTCATCATTCAGGGAAGCCTTGAACGATTGGCAGCATGTCAGGAAGACTGTGGGCGAGAAAGTCATTCACACAGTCCCACGCTGGCCATGTTCACACCGCCTTTTCCTTCCCTCAACAGCATACGGCGTCTGGAGCACGTTTTTCTTTCTCGCTCTGCTTTGTGCAAAAAAAAAAAGAAAGAAAGAAAGAAATCCAGCTCTCCTCTTACCAGAGCCTTGCTGAATTCTTTCCCTCACTCGCTAACAAAAGGAATCTCCCTGACTCCAGCTTTTATTCCATCCTCTCTGCAGCTATTTCCTGCTAGAGCTTACATAACTACTAACTGGTCCGTGTCAAAGGCCCAGTCAAAACAGTCCAGGAGAAACAGCATGGAATAATTAGCGTGTATATATATATATATTCTCAACATTAACTTGACAAAGTCCAGGTACAGGAATGGTATGATGGTATGTCCTACAAATACCAAACGTTTTACACATGGAGCCATTTGAGACCTATTAAAGGGTGTGTTTTATTCCATAACAGATATTGAAGGAGCATTGGATGGATACCAGATACCTCATTTTGATGACAAGTAAAATGATTACGGGACAGCATTTTACATTTTCCTCGTGCATCAGATCATACTCGCCTTATGGAAAGTCTGATGTAAACACTGCACATTTGGCTAAAAATAATAGAATCTTCGTGGTTATAATCTCATTATGTGACTGTACTTTCCAGACAAGAGCACTATGACAGGACAGCATACAAACAAAGATTTTCTGAGCATGGTCGGAATACGTTAGGGGGTAAGTACTTGGGGTCAACAGTCCAGAGTGATGGACAGTGTGGGAAAAAGGTAAAGAAGCGAGTGCAGGCAGGTTGGAAGGGGTGGAGAAAGGAGTCGGGAGTTCTGTGTGATAGAAAAATATCAGCGAGAATCAAGGGGAAGGTGTACAACACAGTGGTGAGACCGGCCATGCTGTATGGTTTAGAGACAGTGTCACTGAGGAAGAGACAGGAGTCAGAGCTGGAGGTAGCAGAGCTGAAGATGTTGAGGTTCTCTTTGGGAGTGACAAGGTTGGACAGGATTAGGAACGAGTACATCAGAGGGACAGCTCATGTTGGACGTTTGGGGGACAAAGTTAGGGAGGACAGATTAAGATGGTTTGGACATGTTCAGAGGAGGGAGAGTGAGTATATTGGTAGGAGAATGTTGGACATGGAGCTGCCAGGAAGAAGGCAAAGAGGAAGGCCAAAGAGGAGGTATATGGATGTAATAAATGAGGATATGAAGCTAGTGGGTGTAAGTGTTGAGGATGCAGAAGATAGGGATAGGTGGAGAGAGATGATTCGCTGTGGAGACCCCTGATGGGAAAAGCCGAAAGAAGAAGAAGAAGAAGAAGAAGGTCGGAATACGTTAGGCACTAGTAGAAAAAAGTTTGAGTTTCACATTGTCATGTTGTAGAGGTCTAATACAAACAACATTATCTGTAGATGCTCTGTATAATGGCTTAAATATAACCATATCTTTCTGGAAATTTCTTTTTAATTAAATATGAAACGTATTACTGTGTGCTGGGTAAATAAAAAAAACAAAAAAAAAAACAAAGGCAGAAATGTGTAAATTTACCTATAAAGAGATTCACTATTGTTAACCTTGACTGACTGGCTTTAAATCTTATACAGTATAGTGTTACACTGATTTTATACATGAATTATCTGCTGTCGAGATGAAAGAACTCATTTATTTCAAATGCACATGCAAATGAAATAATGATTTTTCTTTATTAAGTGGATATGAAAACAAATATACTTTTTTTTGTGAAACCATCCGAAAGAAATCAATGAACTACGACATACACTGACCAGGCATAACATTATGACCACCTACCTAATATTGTGTTGGTCCTCTTTTTGCTGCCAAAACAGCTCTGACCCGTCATGCACTGTGTATTCTGACACCTTTCTATCAGAACCAGTATTAACTTCTTCAGCAGTTTGATCAACAGTAGCTCGTCTGTTGGATCGGATCACACGGGCCAGCCTTCGCTCCCCACATCATCAATGAGCCTTGGCCACCCATGACCCTGTCGCTGGTTCACCACTGTTCCTTCCTTGGACCACTTTTGATAGATACTGACCACTGCAGACCGGGAACACGCCACAAGAGCTGCAGTTTTGGAGATGCTCTGATCCAGTCGTCTAGCCATCACAATTTGGCCCTTCATCAAACTCGCTCAAATCCTTACACCTGCCCATTTTTCCTGTTTCTAACACATCAACTTTGAGGACAAAATGTTCACTTGCTGCCTAATATATCCCACCCACTAACAGGTGCCATGATGAGGAGATCATCAGTGTTATTCACTTCACCTGGCACTGCTCATAATGTTATGCCTGATCAGTGTATATCTGTACCGTAAGACTAGCTATTCTATTTGGACAAAAGTAATGGCACCCTATACAAAAAGTTAGAGTGTACACTGCAATGGCTGAGCTGCACTGTTGAAAATTTTCCAATGCACACTTTTACGGTTTAGTCGTCATTTTGTTCTGAGTTCAAATCCCAGCACTGTTAAGCCTGTTCAACAAGGCTCTTAACCTATATCTGTTCAACTGTATAAAATGTACTAAATATAATTTGCTCTGGATAGGAGCATCTGCCAACTGATGTAAATTTTGTCATTTTAAATCAGTGATCTATGAGTTTCCGCTATTCTCCATGCAACGTGGAGAAACGTTTTCTTTCCACTGTTCCTGTTAAATGCAGGTCATTCTCTGTTTCATCGTAATATCTAGTCAGGCAGTTAGAGGCACTCACATTAGCAATCTCTAATCAGAAGCATGAGCTAAAGTAATGGGCCATTGCCTCCTCCAATGTTGATAACTGTATCTAGTTAAGAAACAAGTGAGGCTGTAAGAGCCCTTTGCGGATTCACGGAGGCATATAAATCAGCACCACAAGTGCCACAATTATTACATTCTCCTCAGCATATCCCTGCTGTAGCTCCTCAGTGCTGGAGATAGACCAGATGAGAGATGAATGGAAAAGGAGACACATTATGTGCTAGGTCAAAGTTCATTACAGTGAAGAAAGAGAGTAGGATGTCTAAATGATATAAAACTCAATATAAAACTCTGGTTCTCTGCTAAGGTCAAGGCTACTGCTTGTATGTTCTGCATATTCATGGATTTAAACAGTCCTGTGAGACGAAAACTGATCATTTCGTGAGCAGCTCCAACGAATAATATGACACTTCGGGTTTTATTAGAAACAGCACTGGCAAAATGGTAGGGTTGATTTTTTCTCCCTGGGTAATCACATGCTATTTTCAAGCATCTAAAACAAAAACAGTGGTTTATGTACACAATTCTAGGTCAACTGGGATCTTCCAACACAAGATAATTATTCTTTCATTTATTCATCATCAGTAACAGCTTCATCCTGGTTGTTATAAAAATTTGTCCTTTCAGTGCAAGGTGCAGTTCCGACTTGTTCTCAGGTCTTTTTATTTCGAGTGTACAGCATGTAAGCTTGTGTTCACATTTCCCTGTAGGGCTCTGACCTGTCATTTGTATGTTACGTTAGGTCTTGGTTCCCATTGTCCGATTTCCTAATTCTGCAGTTTCCTGGTTTTCACCCTTTTTACCATTACACTGGACTTATCAGATATTTTCAGTCAGTATAAACAAATTTATATTTTGCCATCACAAGTGTGATAGAAAATGAGTCAGGATGTGTGTTTTTCCCTCTGTTGAGATAACCTTACGCAGAATTATTGTGGTTGAAGATAACACCTTCAGATTGTACATGCTTATGAATGAGCACATGGGGCATCTCAGAGAGCAGAAATGGGTTTGATATCACCATTTACTTTAAAGATTAGAAACTCCTAACTGCTGTTAGGGGTGTTTTTGGAACCTTTCTATGAATATATTGCCCATAGTAGGCTCGGTAAAAACAGAAATACTTATAAAAAACTAAAGGGATAAGTGTCTACTTTCATAGGAGTCATTAACCACCACAGTGGAGTGTCACATGATGTGTTTCCCTGTTTTCTGGATTCCTTGTTTAGTGTTGTCTGTCTGGGTTTTGACCTACGCTATAGACATAGACTTATATTTGGAGTTAATAAAAAAGGTTAACATACTCACTGCCTTCTATCACCGCATATTAGACTGTTGAAAGTCATAGAGAATCCCAAGGCAGGAATACCTTCTGGATGGGACTCCACAGAGCACCATGCAAACACACACACATACACACACACCCACACACACATATATTCACACACTCATTCATACCTAGCTAATACACAGACAATCATGAAACCTCAAGAGGAAAACCACATGGATACACGTAAGAACTTGCAAAACATTGCACAGATGGTTACCCAGTAACCTGAACCCAGGATTAAACCACAGACCTGAAGAATGTGAGAGGGCAAAGCTACCAGCTGTGTCACTGTGCCACGCCTTCGATCTCATAATTAACTTTTCTATAACACTATCAAACAGTACGTGCATCAAATCAGTATCTTCTTCAGTGCTGGACCCACATACGTGAAGCCTGGTGATTATGAAATTGCATTATACTGCACTATATAGGTTTGTATTCAATAAGATAAAACACTCATTAAGATAAAACACTCATAAGCTAATTTTCCCTAGGGCACATTGTGGAGTTTCCCACCACTAACATACACTGATATAAATGCTGCAGTTGCAGACTGGGGATTATATAAGCCGAAGATATTAAAGATCATTACTCAGTGTTGTATGTTTCATCACTAATGGCTAATGGAGACACAGCCTGCAATGTCTGGATGTTCCTAAAATCTACTCCTGACCTTCTGTGAGCTTCCACAGATATGAGAGTGGACTGCTAACTGGTTTCTACTGACTTTAATTGCAGCGAGGCAGGAGGCTCACACAAAGGCGCTCTTTCACAGACCAACTGGAAACGAGTCAATCGATTGAAATCCTGAGTGTACAGATATCCAGCAAACTCCACTCTGCACATATCTGCCTGGCTTTCTGCCTTTTAATAAAAACTCACACACAAAGAAAAGATATTTTTTCCTTTCCAGCGACTCCTAACTGCTATCACTAAGCCGAGACACTTCCTAGGTTTGGTGCTGTAGATAAGATTGCTTTCAAATTCAATTCAAACACTCAGAATGCTTTCTGACAGCCTGTGCTTGAAGTAACAGCAAATGAAAGCAAATTCAGGTGGATCAAAACAGGACGGAGAGACAGAGCGCACCTGAACGACGAGGCCCACGAGTATACAACTCATGCTGTTCGTCAACAAGTATTTTAATGGATAGAGGTATTTTCAGTCGTTTGCTAAAGACGTGAACAGCCCCTTTGTGAGGAAAGAACCTTCTCGCTCAGCACTCTGCAAGCCTTTGGTAATTACACACCAAATGAATAAATTCATAAGCCCTGGCGCAGGTAATTAACTCATTGTTTAACGATTAGAGGCAGGCACCGAAAGGAAAAAGAGAGACAGTAAGAGTAGGAGTGAGAATGTGTACGAAAAAAAAAAAGGGTCATAAATATGGAAAACAGAATGAATATGCCGGGATTGAGAAACGGAAAAAGAGTTGATGTGAAAGCCTGTGATTAAAATATCTTTCGACGTCAGTGCTATATTAGTTTTTATTAATGTGTGTATTTGGGTGAGTGGTTTCTTCAGAAATAGGGGAATAAGAGAATAGATTTGGTCATTAGGGTCATTTGCCCTGTTTAATACTCAGTCAGTTTCACTTCATGAGCTCTGGCCTGAGAGACAATCCTCCATAAAAACGCATCCAGGACACAGATTTATCTTCCTCAATAATATTCAGGATCCTTATGTTTTTGTCTTTAAACTTTTATAAACTCAACAGCCAGCTGTTAGCGAGCTAATTCATTAGATTTCCTCAGTGTCCATATTTCCCAGCTGCCTAGCAACACTGTTATTACAGGGTTATTTTTATAGTATGAAGTTATTTCCTAATAATTCACAAAGACTTCTTAAGTAAAAAATGGCGTAAATTCCGGATAATTCTGTTAAACGTTTTTTTCCACTCTCAAGAAAATAACTCAGCACCCAGGAGTTAGCTAGCTAATGCGCTAGCCTTGCTTGTACTTGAGCTAGCTTGTACCTAGTGTCCATGTTTCTCAACTGATTAGCAAACTGTTAAAACAGTCAGATTTTCTTTGGCGGGAAATGTTTATATTGTTTTCTCCTCGCCGTATCTAAGCCTTGGTTAGTGGGAGTAGGGGTGCTAAAAAGATGCAAGCCAAAGAGATGCTAGAGTGCTAATCAGCCTCAGTCTTAACTAGCTTATGCTTGATATTTACAATTTACCAAAAAGTCTTGTTTAAACGGTTTAAAAGGTCAAAGTAGTGTTTTCTCAAGTACTACTCAAGTCCTCTCTGTCATACTGCCAACCAGCTATTTTAGCTTACTAACAATTTTATGGGACTACTGGGAATTTTATCTTAGCAACAAGCGCCACTAACATTAGACAATGGTAGTAGGTTAGTTGATATCAAGTTACACTTCATATAATTTTCCTCTTCTGATGAATCACCCTCAGATCCTTTACTCGCCCAGCTGTACATGCTTTGATGCACACTACACTCTACAGCTTTAAATGGAATCAGCAGTGCAGAGTAAAGTACATAAGGATCATTTATTGTATTGTGAAGTAGGGTGAGTCATTTTAGCCATCTTTCATCCGATAGCTACGTACGTGTCGTGCAGCAAAGCCAGAATCTATAAAAAGTACAGCGACCACAATACAAAAAAATCACGCAACTGAAACTCTATGATCCTTAACCTGGCTGACACCAACTGGGTGTGACTGATCCGTTAAATATTAAGGAGAAAAAAAAAGAAACCAGGTGGTTCCCTTTCCAAAAAAAGCGTGTGCTGTGTGACTTATTCTGTGCCGAGAATTCCAGAGCATGAACACTTTTCCTGGCAGTGATCACTGCTGGAGACAAATAAAACAGGATGGCAGATAAGACACAGGAGATGGGAGGCGAGAGGGGGGAAAAAATGAGGCTGAACTGATTTCCATTCAGCTAGAATGAAGAGAAAGAAAAAGAGAGAAAGTGATGGGTGAGCAGGGGGTTAGGGAAAGAGACAGAGAGAGTGTGTGTGCGTGAGAGAGACAGAGAGAGAGAGAGAGAGAGAGAGAGAGAGAGTGAAGTGAGAGAAAGCAGGAGAGATCACTGACAGAAGTTAAAGTAGTGCTATCACTCTGACAGATTTATCTACGCACTGCTGCCCACAACCACAGCTGCATCCACAACCAGTATGTGATGTAGTCTCTGTGCAACACGCAGACACACATTCTCTCTCTCTCTCTCTCTCTCTCTCTCTCTCTTGCCGGACATCACACACCCAGAAGACCTTCATCCACAAGTTATCAGATTCATATGCAGTTCACATTCAGCACGTCAGCCCACACACAGCCGAGTACAGAGTGGACAACTTTTCCCCTCTAAAGCCCTTTTCACACACACACACACACACACACTTAACTTTTATTATTCAGGAAGGGCGTATGTGTGAACCCAAGTCAGATACCGAATAAAGTACCAGAAAGATTGAAGCAGTGAAAACTTAGTGTGAACATAATCCAATATAATTACTGGGAGTTACTGGGAATTTGATGTCCATGATGCCTATACATCGTAGTCCAGAGGTGTGTCTTTGTCCATATATGGAAAAGTGGACATGGCATTGCATCTGTATAGCCATGTAACAACCATTGGAAATAATAATACTGTATATACTCATACTATATGTAAACAAACATGAAAACCTATTTCAGCCAATCTCAGTGGACTCATGGCCACAAGGCAGGGGACACCCTGGACACAGTACCAACCGATCACAGGACATAGCTACACTCACACACTGACACAATTCCACACTATGGCCAATTTAAAGATGCCTACAACGCATGTTTTGGGACCGAGGAAGGAAACCAGAGCCCCCAGAGGACGCCTCTGAGGCACCGGGAGAACGCACACAGACTCCACAGACTTAGGGAAGAGGTGCAAATTGAACCCCCAACCCCTGAGGTGCTACCATGTCCTCAGTAAATAAGGCCAATGACGCTAATAAGATTTGAAATTGAAATGTGTTTTGCAAATGGAAACGGTTCAGATGTAGTTCATGTAAACATTGTCGTACGCATTTAAATAATGTGCCTGATATTTGAATAGTTTTACTGTGTTCAAATAATTAGTCTGTACTGAAGGGAAGCATTAAACTCTCTCTTTACGAGTTAAAAGGTTCTCTGACTGCAAAACAGTTTAAAAGCTCCTGGACTACAGACTGCTTGATTTTCACACATAGAAAAGGAAATGCATCACCCAGTCACTGATTGCCAGGGCAGCAAGTTAACATGGATATAAAAGAATGAGAAGGATACGTGGTGAAAAAGGAGAGCAGGGTGAAAGCTAGAAGGTGATAAAGAGAAAGAGGAGAGATAACGAAGAGAGTGCATAAAAGCACATGAAGTGTGTGTGAGGAAAATAGCCAAGGCCAGAAATGAGAACGAATATAAAGAGAGAGCAGGTGGAGGAGGTGAAAGGACAGGGCACTTTTTTCGCCCCTCAGGAAGCAAGACGGATTGAGAAGGAGGTGGAGGATGAAGGGAAAAATAACTACGCTAAACATCGTGGCAACAGAAGATAGAAAGGAATGACCTCTCCAATACACACCGAATACTACTGAGGGAGGAGCCGAAACAACATGATACAGAGCCACAGAGTCAGTCAGGCTCGCTTCATCCATCAACACAGCATTTCACACCTATTAGATCTGACTGATCTCCTACAGACCAGATGACTAAAGCCTTCATCCAGCAAATAGTGACAAACTGAGAGCAATGTGGACAAGGTCATTGTGTTGTACACGTTCTCTAGGCCTGACTGTGTAAAAGCTAACACTGATTCAGTTGAGTTGTGTGGAATGATTTGTGTTGTGAATTATAATAGTCATTTTCAGCAGTAATTGGATAATTAATCAATCTCTCCAGGAGTTTGTGGTTTTTACAATGAACACAAAATCAAGTAAATTCTGGGATATTACCACAGATTTTCCACAGAGCCATGGTGGGATATGTGACGTCATCACAACACGGATTCAGCCAAAGCTCTCTTTGATTCACGCGTGTCGAACATGAGTACAACTATCCTAGAAAGTAATTACTGGTGTGTCTTCACTGGAAGTATTTTAAAAATATCCCGTGTTTGAAGGAATTCATCTAGTTTTCTGTATACAAAAAGCACAAATAATTCCGCAAAATCAAGTTACAGCAAAATCAGGCATCTTTGGCCAACAACAATCACAAAAAATATGCCCTGAAGGGACTGATTAGTATCGTATACAACATATCAGTTTTAGAACCTTAAGGCAGCAGGAATGTGTTTTTTTCTGGTTTTCCCTTACTGTTAATGTTACTACAAGCTGTACAATGATGATGATGATGATGATGATGATAAAGAAGCTGTCAATATATACAATTGAAAAAAATAATAAAATGAATAAAGTTAACATCATGGAGTGGAACTAAGGGTGTTGAATATATCTCTATAAAAAAAAATAAATTAAAAAAAATTGTCCAGTGATTACTGGTAGTGATTAAAGTATTGGCACCCTTGACGTCACTCAAGCTTGGTATGTACTCACTGAGTTAGACAATGCCATGGATTCCTATTAGCATATTTACAGTAGTATTTTAGCAACTAATTATAGGATTACATAAACAATACTGCTGCTCATTATAGCTGTAATGAAGTTACAGAACACAACAGAAATCACATCATTTCGTAAAATTAATGGCTATAATCATCCTTAATAAAAGAAGCTTATAATTGGAGGACACAATTGTCCAAACCCCAGCTTCTAGGCCCAAATACAATGATAAGTGCATATTAGAGAAAATCTCTGGTGTCATACCCAAACCGAGGAGACGTTTAAGCGATGTCCAGGAACCACGGGGAAGCTCAGTGTCCAGCTTTAGCAGGTCTGTGTAAATCTCTGATGCTGGATTGTGATGGGACTGTCTGCAAATGCCACTCTGTCTGTCCACATCTGTGTCTGCCTGGCTCCAGCTATTCTCACCATTCCCTGCCAGACACAGACAGAGCAACATATAAACCTCAGGGAAAAGTTCTTCTTCCTGTGAACACAGAGAATACACGAGCATGCAAATGGTCAGCGATCACAGCTAGTGATTTTCCATTTTAGAGCAACGAGAGGGATCCGTGTAAATGGAGTATTGTGATCAGGTAGGATGTGATGGGGGTTTAATACGATGGCTCACAGGTCTCAGTGAACTACATTCTACGTGTCGATGTCGTAATCTGACATTTTGGACTTAAAGGAAAGACTTATATCAGTGTTTGAACCGCACGTCAGTGAATGTTTCCATTTCAACCCACACTGGAACAACCGGCAGTTTTAAAGGTGCCATTTCAGAGTGCTTCACAACATGCTGTAATCATATCACTTCAAAGACAAGGATATAAACTGGGCGGATTGCTGATCTCTCGTATTGTCATTATTTTTCTCTGATGTGTTTGTTCCTGTTCTGCTTTCAAACTGGGTTTTGTTTTGGATTTGATAATGCGCACATGCACACCTGCATACTACATTTCTATATCTATTATTTATTTATTTATTTATTTCATTTTTTTCCTCTCCTCATCTTAGGAGTGGCTTTGACAGTCCATAAAAATGTATCTATATATAGATAAGTCCTTACTGTCCTCTGAAGAATGAGGTCAGTGGTATGTTTCAATAAATAAATAAATAAATAATATTCCAGAGCAGAAATATTCCAGTAGATTACTTCCTTCAAGGATGTCTCATTCCATTTTTCTGGCCCAGAAATCAGCCACACCCACACAGCTGTTCCATTACTCTGGGGTGTGTGTTGGTTAAGGGAAGCAGGCGACAGCTTGTAATTGTTGTCATTTCAGTTGCAGTTCACCTCTATTCCAGCAGAGGGCTTAAATTTTCTATAAAATGCTCCTTTAAATGCAAAAAGTTCACCATAAACCTTCTACTTCCACTTGTTGCGATGATCCTTCGAGGCGGTGACCGAACTTGTACAACATTTTATTGAATAAACTATTTTTATAGATCATGGGAGTTTTTTGGTAAGATGGTGACAGTGCTAAGACAGTGCTAATGTCAGTGCTTATCCACCTAGCTCTGCTTCTGGAGAGCTACTTTCCTGTAGAGCTGAATTGCTGCTCTATTACAGCAGAATGACAGCATTTAACCTCCAATGACCTGAGAGTCAAACTCTACTGCATGCTAATTCTCAAGAAAGCAACTAGGTCACGACAATTAGTTATTTATTCTCTACGCAGAAAAAATACCTGCTCTCTGTGTAAGTAATCACTCATTTTCACACGACGTGCGTTTAAAATCTCACTCGGCTCAGCCGTACACATTCCTAAACTGCACAGAGGAAAGGCTTGTTAACTGAAATCTCAGCGAGGGCCGCTCGAGTCTCTGATGCTCACTGGGGGACAGCAGAGCACTCACAAAACAAACGCTGCCTGCTATTTATAGATGCCTGTCGGCATGGCAACCACACTTTGTTTGTTTGAGTCACAAACTATTTCTGCTCTTTGCCTGAAAACCTGGGCGGTTTCACTTCTTTCATGACTGGTGCTTCCCCTTCTAGGCAACTATCAAGACTGACGCTGCATATTATTCATAACTTTCTAAAGGCATGCTAAAGGTATCACCTGCGAGCGAGGACGCACGTTCCATCACTGGTGGTTTTGAAGCTGACTGCGTCAAACGTGTAATGAGAAAAGCCCATTATATTATTCTATTATTATATTGTTAAGTACTGAAACTGTCCCTCATGGCGCTGGAGCGAGGACATGCAGGATTTGTCAGGAGTGTTTTGGAGAAAATTGATAATTATTCATCATGAGAAAACAATAAAGTGTGCATTTTGAAGGCTTATGAAGACTGGAATGGCGTATACCTGCACCACGGTTTGCTGTTTGCTACCTGATCTGAAGTCTGAGGCTTCTGCTGTAAAGCTGAAGGAGGTGCAAAGAGTAAAAACAGAGAATCCCCAGCACATACCTCAGATTCCACTGGCCTTCACTGGTCATGACCTGTGTACTATTTATACATCATCATTTTTATACCATATTCCTAGACACTCAGGAATGTCAGTATGCACCGTCACACAGGAGGGCGCAATATGTTATGAGCGTGGGAAGGATTCACTCACCACACGACATTCCTGTATCCGTGATTTACTCTATGCACTGTTTGGGTGTGATTGTCGGGTTATACTTCTTGTACTGTAAGAAGAAGAAGAAGCAGTGAAGAAGTGAAACACATTTCTTCACATATCCCAGCTTAGGAAGCTGAGGTCAGAGCAAAGGGTCAGCCATGATACAATACCCCTGGAGCAGAGAAGATTAAGGCCCTTGCTCAAGGACCCAGGAGGCTTGAATTCGACCTTCTGATCAACAAACCAGAGCCTTGCATCTAATTTCTATCATGTATTTTGCTGTCTATTTCCAAGTGTAACATTCCCTAACTTACACTACATGCTGGGTCACTTTCTGTAACACACTGCACAGTACTGTAGACGTCTACATGAGTACAACATAAATCTATTCTAAATATCTATAGCAAATCATTAAAGAACGGTAAGAGCAAAACAAAAGGTCCACGTGTTAATGTCCTTCCAGGTAGATCATCACCTGTGTTCGATTAAACATAAGTCAAAGGGAGGCGAGCGTTAATCAGCCTTGGGTTTGGCGCGGGTTCTTACAGTTCTGTGAAGCGAATCAACGAGCGAGTTAACCACAGTTCCAAAGAGTTAGTGACAAAGTTTACTTCTGCAACATTGCAGAGGGAGGGACTGGAGCCTGTGCAACAGATAAGACAAGCACTCACATGCTGAAACACACACACACACTTACATTTGGCTATATTTCAGTAATCGAAAGGAAACATTGTGACTTTAAAAAACAAAAAGCCCTAAAGATAATTTAAACATCCAACATAAAACTACCAGAAATCAGATATTCTTGTCCTTGTTCCCCAGCAAGATATAAAAACCTGTCCACACACACACACAAACATACGCGCACACACACACACACACACACACAGGCAGTGTTTCTCCTGACTCAGCAGTTGTGGGTGGCAGTTTCATTTCTCACTTAACCTGACTAGAGTAATGAGAGCAGATCCAGACAGACGGTATGTACCTCCTACTTCCCCATAGCCTCATACCCCTCTACACTGAAAAGCTCCTCCCACTTCACACTTTTAATGACCGTTGAAGTGAAGCCGTTAATATTCCAGTAGATTTGCTCACAACAGGATGCCATGAGGATCACAGACAACCTCATTCCACCTCTACCTCTTAAATAAACCCATCACATTATTAACCAGGCCCTCCTGCATGATGCCAAGATTGGGATGCTATAATTATAATATAAATGCGTATGCACAATAAAGGACGCAGATACAGTAAACACAGATAATGTGGCCTTTGTGACAATTTATGTAGATGTTTCACATAATAACTTCACCTCTGCTTAGAAAAACTGCACTGTTGTGTATCCTAGGTCACTGTAACTACACTTGAAATTGAAATTTATTCAGCATCTCATGACTGAATCATCATTAATACAGGTAATTAAAAATGTATATGTTAGTGGCCCACACATTATTTTCACATCTACTATTTGAACTGGTAGTCATGCTGGACACCTGTCCTTTTAAGCTCACAGAAGCCTACGATTGGCTAGCTGCACTTTGATTGACAGGGGGTGGTGGAATATGTCACCTCCTCCTTGGCACATGCTTCCGTATAGCTGTTGCATTATGAGGATTCAATCGATCACACTTTTTATTAAATATTACTGATCACAATGGCTTTTTGGGCACTTTTCATTGTTTCTTTCGCTTCGGTCAGCATCATGAACTCAGTGTTTTGTGGTCGATTGGTTTGCATTACAACATACAGCAGATTAGGTTACATTAGGCCGGATCATCCGTACAAACCTGCTGTGTGCTTTATATTTACGTTTCGTCATTTAGCAGATGCTTTCATCGACAAAAAAGGGACAGAAAGATGATATCAGGTACTAGAAAATAAAGCAATGATTCATTATCTGAAAGACTACAGATTAATGCTGGCTTATACAAGCGTCGAGCAGTTTGGCTGCGATCTAAAAAGGACAAATTGCAAATGTAACCAAGGACATAACTCACAGCACAGATAACTACAAAAGATCTGCTTTCCTGTGTGAAGAGACGGTGCTTTAGGCTTTTATGGAAGGAATGGACACACCAGGTTGCTCGCTCTACAGGAGGAAGATCTGTCAGCCACTGAGGAGCTTGAACACCGAAGCAGAAAGAACACGTTGAAGACATGGGTGCGTAGCGATAAACCAAAGTGCACAGTTAATGTGGTGCAAGGACAAGTGTTTTAAAATTCAGTGAAGTGACCTCGGTAGATGAGTCACATGAGACACTTGAGGAGGTCATGAGCCAGGTGAGGAACAGCGTTCGCAATGACATCGTTTAGCTGCAAACATTCTGCTGCTCAATGATAATTTCTCCACAGGGATATTATAGAAAATGGATGAACCACCTCTCGTCACATTTCCTCACATGCTCTCAGAGTAAAAACAGAAGGAAGAGATGGGATGCTTAACATATACGCATGTAAAAGAACTTCAGGACATTAGCAGTGAAATATTTGTTCCTTTAAAGTGAGTTTTCAAAACTCTAAAACGGCATAGACAAACCTTGACCCAAGTGTCTCCGTCTCTCCCGGTTGCTAAGCCATCTGCCTGTCTGTTGCTAGGACAGTTTAGGGCAGTCGGTTACAGCTCACAAGAGACGCAGTAGCCAAGGCAACTCTGCAGAAAGAAAACTCTCTGTAAGTCACTGTGGTTCCTTGTAAGGTTTTTGCTCTTGTTCCATTTCCTTTCTTAAGTCTCCATGTTGGGGGCAACTTTACATGCAGATTTTAGGTCTATTTTTAGCCGGAGACCAGACGCCACCTCAGACTGCTAAGCTTTCAGAAAGGAGAGGGTCTTCTCCCATTTCTTCACCTAGACCGAAAAAGCAATTCCTCTTCTTATATCAAGGCAAAGTTGCTGTGTAGATTCTACTGGATAGGTAGCTTTAAATGTTGTAATGTTAAACGTATATCACCTAATTTCCAAACAGAAATCTATATCCTAGGCTACAATGTATATAGACTCACCAGCCACTTTATTAGGAACACCTGTAAACCTGTATACTTGTGCAATCAACCAATCGTGTTGCAGCAACACAAACAATATTGGTCGAGAGCTTCAGTTAATGTTCACATCAACATGACATGACATGGTTGTTGGTTCTTGGTGGTTGGTGTCTCTGGGGACCTTCACACATAACAGTCTCTAGAGTTTACACACTGGGAGTTGTGTGGGTAGAAATACTTTATTGATAAGACTGTGAAGAAGGTCCAGACTGGTTCATGCTGACTTTAAAAGCTATTGCTATTCATTCAGGATAACCACTCAACAATTACGGTGAGATGAAGAGCATTACAAAGTCAAAATGTACAACAGGTTAAACCTTGAGGCATATGTGCTACAAAAGCAGAAGATCTCATGAGTTCCACAGATAGCAAAGAACAGGGAGCTGAGGGTACAGTGGACACATGGACACTTCATCACCTGTTCTGATGAATCTTGATGTCAAGAGCTACTGGGACGGTTCACTGAGGGGGAGCTGGCAGGCATTTCACCATAGCCTGCTTTTTGCATTCCCCACGTGCCACGCCCTTCATATTGTTCAGCTGTGTCACCTGTTCCCTATTTACCCTAATGTTTTGTCCTATATATACATATATATAGCCCTATATATACATATATATAGCCCTTCTGAATCTGTCTTCGTCAGTCAATGCTTTTTACGTTTTCAGGTTCTGAAGTTATCATTACGTTTTATTACTCACGTTGTATTTGTCCAATGTTTTATTTTAGTTGTGTAGCACTCGTAATTTATCCTGCCCATGGGTCTGATAAACTGCTCATGGGAGATCGCAACTACCATGGACATCTCGGCTCGATCCCCCTTTTTGACGGTGTCTCCTGAACGTTACACTCGATTTCTGCTGTGAAATACATTGAGAATACACTTCAGTATTTCAAGTATTAGTATTTTATTCCTAATAAAGTGACCGGTGAATTTAGTTAAAAGCTATAACCCTGCGTTCAGGCTAGCAAGAGACAAGAGACTGTGTATTTTCTGTGTAAGTGCACAAAACGTGTCAAAGCAGCAAGCGACATTTTCTCAACTCAACACAATTTAGGTAGAATTCAGTAAAGCAACAAATCCAAATGACTGCATCCACAAATATCTGCTAATGAATCATGCAGCACAGGTTTTAAGTTTACTCTCACAGTAAGGCACTACTTTATGTGTTAAGTAGAAACTAAGAAGCCAAGCCGAAGTATATGGAGTGAGCAGAAAGGAACTTACTTCAATTTCTGAGGTCTAAGAGCAGCTGATGTGAGCACATTCCTAATTCTGACTTGTTCATGTGGTTAGATGGAGTCATCTAATTCCAATCAAGTCCTGCTGAACTTAAAGCAATCAAAAAAAAAAAAAGGACAATAAAACAACTTGCAGCATCGATGACAAAACATTTACCGTCAAGTCTTGTCTCATAGTTTATCCTGATCATGCACTCAGTGGATCTGGAACCTATACTGGGAACTCTCCCATAGCATGAGGTGGGAATACACCCTGAATGAGACACCAATCCATCACCGGTCACCATGAGCACACACACACACACACACACACACATTCACACACTCATTCACACCAAGAGGCAAATTAGAGTAGTCAATCCAGCAGCTAGCATGTTTTAGAGATGAGAAACAGCCACAATGTTCAGGGGAAACCCATAAGCACATGAGAAGGTCATGTGAAACACACACACACATTACCCCAAGGTCATGGACAAAACAGGGACCCTGGAGCTGATAGGCAGCTGTGCTACTCACTGTACTGCCATGCATCACCTCAGCTGAGCAACAACGCCATACTGGTAACACAAAAACTCTGATTCTTACCCAAATTGGGTGAGTGTTATTGGCATTATTATGATACCCAAGAAGAAGAAGAAGTCAGTACACTGTTTAGCTAAAATTCCCAAAATAGGTAAAGTTTAGGAACAACAGCTCCATTCCACATTTATCTGGTGCATGAGAATATAATCCTGAAGAAAGCCAACAGGATAGAAGATTTAGCTCACTGTAAACTCAAGACAACCCCTATTCTGAGGAGTGTGTGTGTATGTGTGTGTATGTGTGTGTGTGTATGTTTTGTTCCTAATGGTTTTCATTCAGTTCTCAGTAAAGTGAAGTTTATCTCCTCTGCACAAAAGCAGCTGTGTTTATATTACAGAATGATAGGCCATGAGATCTTAACTCAGTCTCTGTTTCTGTCTTCCTCTCTTACACACACACACACACACACACAGACACACACACACACACACACACAGAGTTTCAGTCTGACACACCTTTTGTCTTTTACTTGCTTGGGCTCTGTCTCTTACACTACCTTAACTTTCTCTCAGGTTTATCCTACAATCCCTGTCTCTTCCTGTCTGTCTGTCTGTCTATTTGTCTGTCTGTCTGTCTTTCCATCAAATCTGTCTTCTCTGTCAGAATCCTCATGTCTTCGTCCATCACCATCTCAATAATGCTACCCACATATCCTTTCTTTTCGAGCATCTCTTCACCCCCCCATCTCTCTTATTCAATTTATCAGACTGACAGACAAACACAAGACAGATAGACAGAAACAGCTCTGCAGCTGAATCCCACCTGCTTCAAGGTTTGCCATGGTGTGCATTCCGAGATGTTTTTCTGCTCATCTTCGTAGTAAAAATGGATTACTTAAGTTACCATAGACATCCAGTCAGCTCGAACCACTCTGGAATGTTCTCCTGTGCCCTCTCATCAGCAAGGCTTTCTGCCCAGGCTTTTGTGTATAAACTCTAGACACTGCTCTGTGTGAAAATCCCAGAAGATCAGCAGTTTCTAAAACATTCCCATTCAAACAACCAGCTCATCTAGTTGGCTGGATGAGTGAATGAATGTGTGATGGACATGGTTGGTGGTTGGACCCAGAAAAGATCTTTCCAGGTCACTGAGTGTAAAAGAACCTGGACCTCATTTGGGTTTTTGATATAAAAAAACGAGTCTGTTGATTGATGGCACAGTTTCTGGCTTTGTATATGCAGTTACCAAGAAACCAAGCCAAAGTCCAGGAGCTGAGAACACAGCTCTGACTACATTTCATAATTGTAAGCACATGCCTTATTGGCCAGCTCGAAGTCCAGTGACACCTGTACCTGAACATCCTGCCAGTAGCACTGAACACACCTGTTCACTCTCCACACACACAAATCTAAACCTACTGTGTAACACACAAGAGACAAATCCTCAAAGCAAGCTGAGGATCAATAAGGATGTGCAACTAGGAGTCATACAGTCTTACAGAAACCTAATTAACTAATATTTATTTTGTACTGTTTTTCTTTTTATGTTTATTCCAATGACAACAATGTCTCAACACACAGCATGCACTAAAACATGGTAATGTGTGAAACGTCTGCTTATTTTTTCTATTATTTTGACAGTGTGTAGTTTGTAGGGTGACACTGCATTCATACACACTAGCAGGTGGTGATATGGCAAAACAATACTTGTGTATTTACTGACATCAACATCAGCCACGTTTAAGGCCAGTTGAAATGGTCAACATTTTAAAACTGATAACTGATACAA
The DNA here is from genome assembly GCF_019097595.1 of Hemibagrus wyckioides. Taxonomy (NCBI): domain Eukaryota; kingdom Metazoa; phylum Chordata; class Actinopteri; order Siluriformes; family Bagridae; genus Hemibagrus; species Hemibagrus wyckioides. The sequence continues at coordinate 11,886,559 of NC_080733.1, read as the reverse complement.
AATAAATATATACATAAAATATTTTTTTACAAATATCTTAACTATATTAACTATAAATCAGCATATTAAGAGACATTTCATATATTTTTTTATTTTTAGACTTGGATTTTAGATGTGTTTAGGCATTTTAAAATCTCTTAATCGTATTTGGTTTGAGGAAAAGACGTTTTCTCATATCTTCAAATGATTCAGCAGTTAACTGTTTCCTGAAAGAGCGCTGCTTTCTGGCAACACGCTTATCGCTGTTTGCTCAAAATGACTGAATAATGTGCCGTGTCATTTTTTTCTCAGCCTTCAAAGTCGAAGCATCCACATCATTTTACACACTGACTCAGATGTATTAAAGCCAGACTTTGACATCACAGATTCTATTAATATCCTCACGTTTTAACACGTGTCACACACGTGCACATTAACGGTTACATGTATTCTGATGACTTGTTATGAGAGAGTCTGACCAATGGGTGTGTTATTAGACTGAAAAACGAGAAAAAAAGAGTTGAGATGAACGAGTGGACATGTAATGATCAGTGACCTAATTTGCATATTTAAATCATATTTGCATACTTCAAGAAAGATTTCAGTAAAATAGGTTGCAAGTTTAATTGCAGTATGAGGAAAAGATCATTGTATGATATGATATGATATGATATGATATGATATGATATATGATATGATACAATATATGATATGATATGACATGACCCAATACGATCCGATCCGATCCGATCCGATACAATGCGATGTGATGCGATATGATATGACATGATATGATACGATACAATATGATACATTATGATATGATATAAAATTATATGATACGATATGATATATGATATAATGTGATACAACAAGATATGATATATGATATAATGTGATACAACAAGATATGATATATGATATGATATGATACGATACGATATATGACACAATATTATATAATATGATACAATGACATGATACGATATGATTTGATATGATGTGATATGATACGATACATTATGATACGATATAATATGATACAATACAATATGATATGATATGATATGATATGATATGATATGACGTGATATGATACGATATGTTATGATACTGCAATATGATATGATGTATGGTACAATATGATACAATACAATACGTTTGAAATATGTTTTGATACGATATGTTTATATTATGATATGATATGATATGATATGATATGATACTATATCTGTTATATATCATATAATATGATATTATGTTTATTATGATACAATACAATGTATGATATGATAAAATATGATATGATGTATGGTACAATATGATACAATACAATACGATTTGAAATATGTTTTCATACGATATGTTTATATTATGATATGATATGATATGATATGATATGATATGATACTATATCTGTTATATATCATATAATATGATATTATGTTTATTATGATACAATACAATGTATGATATGATACAATATGATATGATGTATGGTACAATATGATACAATACAATACGATTTGAAATATGTTTTGATACGATATGTTTATATTATGATATGATATGATATGATATGATGTGATATGATACTATATCTTTTATATATCATATAATATGATATTATGTTTATTATGATACAATACAATGTATGATATGATACAATATGATATGATGTATGGTACAATATGATACAATACAATACGTTTGAAATATGTTTTGATACGATATGTTTATATTATGATATGATATGATATGATGTGATATGATACTATATCTTTTATATATCATATAATATGATATTATGTTTATTATGATACAATACAATGTATGATATGATAAAATATGATATGATGTATGGTACAATATGATACAATACAATACGATTTGAAATATGTTTTCATACGATATGTTTATATTATGATATGATATGATATATGATACTATATCTGTTATATATCATATAATATGATATTATGTTTATTATGATACAATACAATGTATGATATGATACAATATGATATGTTATATATGATGTTATATATGCTAGGATATAATATAATATATATGACGTGTGATATCTGATACATTATGATATAATATATTACATTATAACCTCCTGAGAATTTAATTATTTAAAAAAAACAAAAAAAACAGTTGGTACAAAAATACAAGTTCTGGCCAGTTTTTTGACCGTGAGTAGCCACAAAGCTGGTCAGCAACAATAACAACACTAACAATGGGATATTCTCAGTGCATCTTTACATAATTCACTGTAATACTGTTAAATGATCAAATCCGCACTCGTGCGCTCAAACACACAGTGGACAGACGGACAGACGGCCGGACAGATAGCCCCTGTCCACCATTCAGGAAGCTTTATTTAACACCAGGCGCAGTGCCAGCTCCCCAACCAGCCAAACAGAGCAGAGTAATCCCACACCCAAATCCACAGCAGGTATAATACTTAGGATTAAGGCTTTCACTGAGGCATTAGGACTGCTGTTGCTGTTGCTGCTGCTGCAAAAAGAGAGTGCTTTCACACACTCCTGTGCCTTCACCCTCTGCCTCAATCACACAACCCGACAAAAGAGATGCTCCATACGTTCTATCCGATTCGTGTTAACTGCATTCTGCTCTTTCTTCTTCAGTAACTGAAAGCCATTTTTCACTTTTCTGACCTTGCTTCTTTCATAATTCTCTCGAATGGTGCTATTTTCGCTTCCTGCATGTACAGATGGCGCAGGAGCGAAAAACGAAAGAAATAAAAACTCTTTTAAAGAAAATACATGCTCTCTATTTCAGTAAAGAATTCAATTAGGCAAGAAGCTAAGTGTTTAGGATTAAACACAACACACACACACACACACATACAGAGGAAAAGGGAAGTGACCTGCCAAAATATCACAACTAGTTCAGACACCAGACAGCACAGTGACATCTACAGATTGTAAACACATACAGCATGAAGATTTTTTTTTTTTTGGGTAGCAAGAGCTCTGCTGTGTGCTGTGTGCTATGTGCTGCATGTGACATGTCTTGTGATCCTTCATCAGGAGTAAAACTTGTTTATTAACGTTTATTTTTGAGCTTCATTCTTCTTTACCTCACTCTGGAGTGTAATCAGTGATTCAGTGGGAGTTGCAGCAAATTCATGCTGAAACGGAGAATTATAGAGTAAGCATGTGTCCTTGGATGTCCTATCCACCTGTGTGTGTGTGTGTGTGTGTGTGTGGTGCTGTATAAGAGACATGTCAAATCCTTCACGTGCTCCTCCCCAGAGGCCTGTATATGGCCACCCTGCTTATGTAATGAAGGTTGAGGTGACAGCAGGAGCACAAACAACACAAACACACACACACACACACACACACACATGCACACAGGCATTACACAAAATGCCATTACTTAATGCACACCCAGGCTAACAATATCTGCTGAGACGTGAGGTCTGCTGGAGTTCGGCCAAAACGTCAAGGCCTAAAAACACACTAGAGATATCTGTGTGTCTCTCTACCAGCTCTGACAGCCACTGTGTAAACCTGCTGTGTGTCTAAAACTGATTTCACTGATGATTTCAGCCTTGGTTTAAGATTATTATTAATTGTCATGGCGTATGAGATGATCTCAAAACAATCATGGCTGAGTTATTCATTTTATTAAACTTTCAGCATTATTACAGATTCATAAAGACAACTGTCGTTACAAGCAATCTTTAAAGACGTAGTTTTATTTAAGCATTTCTGAAATACTAAAAAATCATCCAGGCTATGATTAGGTTGCCTTTTGAGTCTGTTTCCTCTCAAGGTTTCTTCCTCATATCGTCTCAGGGATTTTTTTTTTTTTTTTTTTACCACTGTAACCTCTGGCTTGCTCGTCAGCACTAAATATCAATTTAAAATTTTATTTTTAATTCAGAATTTTTATCTTCCTGTAAAGCTGCTTTGCGATAATGTCCATTGTTAAAAGCGCTATACAAATAAAATAAAATTGAATTAAATTAATAAATACAGCCAAAAATTAATATTTTTTATTAAAAATAAGCCACAATTTAAAATTTTAATTGAACTCATTTACGATCTTTATACATCGCAAAGTTACTCAAAGCCGGCGTTTAGGAGT